>NW_015114633.1:0-40002 GCF_001443285.1 Poecilia latipinna
AAAAAAAAAAAAAAAAAAAAAAAAAAAAAAAAAAATATATATATATATATATATATATATATATATATATATATATATATATTTAAAGTTACAAATTGCAGCTTTAATGCCACTTATGTCACTCATATCATCATCAAATTCATATATTAAATTATTATTTGATGTATAAATTACAGGGTTTCCCACAGTGCATCATAAGCCTGGCGGGCCACCAGGCTTTACTTGTGCCCTACCAGGCTCAGCATTGTTTGCTTATTTAAGTTTTTTTTTTGTTAATGTCTTTTTTAAGAGTTTATAGTTATATTTGGTGTTTAGGTATTAATCTTCCAGTCTTCCAATAACGCATAACTATCAAGTGATATTTTCAAATTTACTGTCAAAAACATGGATGAATGACTGCCCAAGCACCAACCACGGGCTTAGCAAGTTTCTGGGGGAAACCCCAAATTATTTCTAATTTATACATCATATGTGTTTGTATACTGTTCAATTATTAATAAAATTATATTTATAATAAAATTATATTCAGTAATTCTATTAAGATATTGTTACAAAAGGTAATTATAATTAATTTGAGTTGAGGATATTTTGCAGTATTGTGAAACCCCTTGGTCAAATGTCCCGTTTTCTGCATTAAAAGACAAAGTTTTGGTAAAATTCAGTTCAGGCAGAGGTGAGAGAGACGGAGCGAGTCATCCATGGTCCAGCCAGTCAGACTCACCGGTGGCCTGTGACCTATCAGGGGCAGAATCTGGTGTTGAAGCCCCGCCCTCAGACTTGGGGCTTTCACACCTGAGCAGGTAAACCAAACGACAGTATTAGGCTCAAGAAGGTCAGGGGTAATTTCTGGTTCTGTTGCTTCTGTGTGTGTGTACTGACGCTAATGTAGGCGGCCTCTCTGGACGCCGTGGGGGATGGGAGCAAGAGGAGGAGCTTGACTTTGGGGGGAGGGGTTTCTTGGGAAGGTGAGCTGGGAGGGAGGGCTTAGCTATTTCTCCAATCTTCATCTCTTCACCTAAACACACGAGAAATTATAGAGGCTAAAGGTAAACAATCACCACCAAGTGAAGAGAACGTCAATACTGCAACTATGAGCTGAAGTTGATCTTTGAAGGTGAATTACAATAAAAGTGAAAAGGTAAAAAAGGTGCCAGAAGCTGCAGGAGTAAAAGGCAAAACAGCAACAGAAAACAGTACACTGCAAAAACACAAAAAGTATTTCCGGTCAAATTTCTAATGCAAACATGTTAATACACTTCAAACAAGACAAACTAGCTTACAAGTAACTTTTCAGCAATATATAGAAGCTTGTTTTAAGTAATTCCTCAATATTCATGGGAGATTATTTCACTTAGAACATGGGAAAAATGTCATGTTATAAGTGAAATAATCTGAGAACGGAACAAGAACTTTTTCATCAATTTTAAGTAATTACTGACTCAAAACAAGCTCTTACATCTTGCTGAAAAGTTATCTGTAGGTTAGTTTTGTCATATCAAGTGTAGAAAGATATTTGCAGTATAAACGAAACCAAAAATACTTGCAGTTTTTGTTCTTGCAGTGAGAGGATTAAGAAAAGGGAAAAAGGTGGGAGCAGCAGATGTTCTGAGATGTTATCAGTCCAACCACAAACCAAGAGATCCGTTCTAATACAGCTTAGTGAGCCGATCCCAGACGTGGATCTTTCATCAGATTTCTCTTATAAGTTTTTGCAGATTGTGCCAACTCAAATTAAATACTTTTTAGGACATTATAACGACCATTTTGAATTAAATTTAATGTGTATCACAGCAGAAATGTACAAAATAAACAGCTAAAAGCCTGTAGAGTCTCACTTTTCTGTACATAAAAAATTAGCATCATTATAAACCAGGAAAGACACAAAAAAGCTACCTACCCAGCTAGTTAGCATGCTTTTGTTTTAGCTAGCTAGCTTTCTTTTTCTTTTTAGCCAACTTGCTTTTCTTAGCTAACTGGATAGTTTTTCTTCTGTTTCTGCTGCAGCAACCAGATTAAATTGTTCCTGCTAATATAGCTGCTAATATACTTTTGGTAGTTAGCAAGAATATATTAGCAGCTAGCTAATTAGCGGTAGCCTTAACCACCTTGAGTCACAGGAAAAAAATGAAGAAACATTTGCCAGAAAGAAAAGTTCCACAAGAAAAGCAGACTAGGTAGAATATATGAGATTAAATAGTCCTGCCACCACAAACTTTAAGACCTATTTAAGGCCATCTTACCATTTTTAAATGAATTCAAGACATTTTAAGGTCATAATTTTTTGATTCAAGAATTTAAGACTTAAGGATGTGCAGACATTTTTAATTCATGATCACAGAAAAGAAGGACCCTCCAGAGTTTCAAATTTACAATATAGTAGATTAATTCAACAAGGTTTGAAGAAAGGGTCATATTCTCCAGCATATGTGAGATTATTTTAGGGACTAAATTCCACTAGAATTTCCAAAATGCTAATTTCTATCCTCTACCCTATTTAAATACAGACAGTATTATTATTAATCTGATTACCTTCTTATTGCTGTGCTCCATCACCGTCCAATCATCAAAAAGAAAAACGGACTTAATTTTCACACCTTATTTAAGTGAATGTAAGCATAGTGCTTCAAATACATATTTCCCCCCGTTATGATTCTCTGTTATAGTTATTCAACCACAGTACTTCCCACTGGTGCTACATCTGACACAATATGAGAAATGTCTTATGCTTAATGTACCTGTGAGATGTTTCTGCATCAGTTTCAGCTGTGGAGGAGGAAATGCCGCAAGTTTCTGATGCATGAGGCGATGCATTTGGAAGGGATTTCTGTGCAGAATGAGTTGTGCTCGCCGCTAAGAGTGAGCATCCTGTTCAATAATCTAGCCTGGCACATTACTTCATAAGGATGGTTCAGTAAGTGCTCTCAGAAGGAGTAGGAACAAATGAAATCCAATTACATCTGGATTCTTAGCCTGTTCTTTTTTATGTGTTAAAATTTGATTATATCCACCATAAACAGCTGCTTTATGTTACTTCCTTTCTTCCTTCCTTCCTGCCTGCTTACTAAAAACACTGGAGTTCTAACTTTGAAAACCTGAAAGCTTTATTTAGCACTGCAGATGCAGCCTGAAAAAAACAACACAACTTTCTCTAGTATCCTAGCAACCAGAGCTGCTGAACTTTGGCGCAATATGGAGAAGTGTGCGCTTTTCCTCAGCTTGGAGCCCTAGTGATATACAATGATTACTATGTGAAAATTATGTCACAAATAACCAAGAGTTCACTTCCATGATTTAGATTCTGCAAGACATAACATTTTTAAAAACATTTTAATTCAGTTTTTGTCTTCATAAAGATATATTTTTATTATTTCTACCAGTGAGAAACTGACTCAGAGTTGACCTGTGAAGGAAAAGCTACTGTATTCTTGGCGTGTTTAACACCAGACTTTCTTGTTTCATTTTTAGAAGATTTATTAAAAGACAAAGTCAATAGTTCCCTGACAATCTTTTACAGTTTATCGTTGGACTTTGACTGCTTCCTCTTTCTGTTCAGTGCTCGTATTTGAGCACGACAGCATAAGGTCAAGTGCGTTTTTTAAAAAAATAGCAACCATACAACTTTTTATAATCTATATTTCTATCTTTATTAATTTATGGTTTTCCTTTTTTATTTTTAAATTTGTCCTGATGATGAAAATCACATAAAAATAACTGCTTTGTTTTCTTTTCAAGGTTTTCTCCAAGTTTTCATTATATTTAACAGTTTAAAGACCTTTTTACAGCAGCTGTAAGTTATTCATAAACATTACCTTTAATTGCTTTAATAACTTTACTTAAAAAATAGCTTATGTAAGTTAAATATAAATTTGTCAGCTTAATCTGAGGTTATCCAGCTTCGAAGTGTGACACAATAACCTTTCTAACAGTCACTAACTGTTAATGTTGAAACCTCCGTTTTTAAGGAAGTGTTTATTAAATGAACACTTTGCTATGAAGAAGCAAGTAACAAACAATCTAACAAGAATATTTGAATTTTAATTGCCTAAACATACAGTTAAAAAGCTTAAACCGTAGTTTTGTTTCGCAGTCTTGCAAGAAAAGCTGAAGTTAATGGTTGCTTGATTTGTGGGATTTACAGTTTTGTCACAGGTAAAACTACAAATCATAAAAACAAACAAAAACCGCCAGATCAGTTGTGAAAAGAAAATCTAAAATAAAGCACAGACATTACTACACTGCAAAAACACAAATTCTTACCAAGTCCAGTTTCGAGTGCAAATATCTTTCTACACTTGAAAGAAAACAAAAAGTACTTAAAATAAACTTTTTCAGGAAGAAATAGGAGCTTGTTTAAACTAAATAATTCCTTAATATTGATGGAAAAGCATGAGTTCCACTGAAAGACTACTTCACTCACAGCAACATGAACTCTTACCAAGTATTTTTATCGTTTCTAAAGCAAATATCTTAGTGAACTTGAAATAAGACAAAAAATAACCCATAAGCAACTTTTCTGCAAGCTATTGGAACTTATTTTAAGTTATAATTCTTTAATATTGAGTGAAAATGTACTAGTTTCACTACTAGATTGTTTAATAAAATTTATGGAATTATAACTTAAAACAAGCTCTTATATCTTGCTGAAAAGTTACTTATGAATTATTTTTGTTTCATTTCAACTTTACTAAAGTTTTTGCACTAGAAACTGGATAAAAACTACTTGGTAAGATTTGTGTTTTTTGCACACAAATCTTACCAAGTCCAGTTTCGAGTGCAAATATCTTTCTACACTTGAAAGAAAACAAAAAGAAACTTAAATTACAGTTTCTTAACAGTAATTTAAGAAACTGTTGTTGCATTTGAGCGTTTTGCAGATTTTTTTTTGTATGGCAGCAACATTGTGGTGAAAAGTGGAAGCATCTGTCTTGCACCAGCAGTACTGATGGTACCAGTTTGACAAGCATCAAACCACAGAGCCTGCAGCTTCCTGTTGAGCGCAGACAGATGCTGATTAGTTTTCTCAATCAGAGCTCTGTCACTCTGCACAAGGACGGAGGAAACAAGCTGGAAGGGAAATTTTAGCGGGAAAATTAGTCTCAGTTTGATTTGAAAGAGGTCAGTAGGAAGTTTGAAAGAGCAGGAGGAAGCTGAGGTGAAAGTGGGCCGGCGTGGGTCAAAGCAGACCAGGTTTTACCTCGATCCGGGTCTCTTTGAGGCAGATGCTCAGGCCGCTCAGGAGGAACCTTCTTCGCTTCTGATTTTTTCTCTACAGGTTTAAAGTTTACAGCTTTGACTTCAACCACACAATAAACAGATAAAAGCAAAACTGAGATATTAACCTGCGGCGTGTTTGGCTGATGGAGCGCTGGGCGGCGGCGGTTTCTTTGGTCTCTGGAGAATAGATTTAAGTGGGTAAGTTTAGAGATAAGCAGTTTTGCTGCTTTGTTTTTTAAATAAATGTCACAATCACCTCTTTCTCAACTTCAAGCAGTTTGACGAAGTTATCTGGGAAGACGCCTTGCCTTCCACCGATCTCCCCCATCCACCAACCTGCATCGGCACATTCCTGAAAACGAAAATATTATTATTATTATTATTGACAACCAGGAGCGGGCATTTATCGTATCGTTTACCGTGAAACTTCTTACCATGCTAAGAATTTAGATTTATCATTGTCATGATGAATTCCAATTAATGTTTGAAAAATCCCAAAACTATCCTTATCGTTTACTGATTTCTCCACCGTTTGTTCAATGAAAGCATCAATAAATACCAATACATTTGAAAATATGATTGAATACAGTTACAATGTGCAGTTTACTGATGCAAATCACACTTTTCAATGGCACTGCACTGAAAAAACACAACATTTTACCAAGTTTTTTTGGTGTAATTTCTAGTGCAAATACCTTAGCACACTTGAAATAAGACAAAAGTAACTTTTCAGCAAGATATAAGAGCTTATTTTAAGTCAGTAATTTTTTTATATTGATAAAAAAAGTACTTGTTCAACTGGCAAATTATTTCACTTATACCATGGGAAAAATTTTTGTTATAAGTGAAATAATCTGCCAGTGGAAACAGTATTTGCTCCTATAAAACAAGCTCCTATATTCCTGAAAAGTTACATATAAGTTACTTTTTCTTATTTCAAGTCTACTAAGGTATTTGCAGTGGAAACTATACCAAATATACTTGGTAAGATTTTGTAACTTTGCAGTGTAGTGTCCTAAAGAAGCATATTACAATTGGGAACGTTTTTCAGGAGCAGTATTTGTGTTTGTGAAACATAGTCGCAATAGATCTTATATCGTAATAAATGTCCATATCGCCCAAGCCTACCTCCAACTGTAAAAACAGAAGCTGCCCTCACCTTTGTGATAATATTGATGATGTCCCCCTCTTTCAGCGTCAGCTCGTCTTCATTTTGTGCTTCGTACGGGAAAAGGACCTTACACTGCTCCCGCACTGGCAGCCAATGAAAACAAGCATAAATAAATCAACGGTTAGTAAATAATAAATCCTCTGGAGTCGTGTTAGAAAGTTGCACATCCTCAAAGATTCACTCGTCTTTTCCAGCGTCCATTGTACTGCGGTAAAACCAGAGGAGCAAATGTGCTGGAACTCCACCTGGGTTGCTAGGCGATGGGCAGAGTTCCATTGGGGTTGCTAGGCAACGGTCAGTGCCTTCTCGTTTGCAACATTGCATTCCGGAGGTTTTCGGAGCGGCTTATTCCAGACACCAAAAAACATTAACTTACTGCCAAAAAACAGTTTGTTGGTTTTTGTTAAGTGCTTGTGCTGTTTTTTAGAAGCAGTTGAGACTCAAATGGAAATACAAAATGTTCAAAATATGAATTTTGCGCATTATTTCCTCTTTAACAGTTCACTCAATTTCCATGAGACATTTCTATATCTAGATTTGAGGAGACTGTATTCAGCTCCCTGATTTTGGAAAATATTAATACTCTGTTCCTGTTTTTCTTTTCTTATACAATGCTTTGCTATCCACATTGAAAATCTAGAATGCCGGTCCTTTCCACAAGCAAAACACCAACAACGTTAGAGGTGATGACGATAAGAAACAATAGTCTATTAGAATGAAAGGAAACCTGCACTACAAATAAAGGAAGCGATAAGGAAATGTATTAAAAGTTAAAAGGATTTAATATGAGCCAAGTTTGAGAAATTTAGGAGAATAGTTTCTTGTAACAGAAAGTTCTCACCTTTAGCTTTGCCGTCAGGTTCGGTCTTCATGGTTTCAGCTGCTACGCTCACGCCTTTCCCTTCGTTGACCTGAAGAACAGAAAGATGACAGGAAACCTTTAGTTTCCAACAAACCCAGACATAACAGGCTGAAGTGGTTTGAGACTTCCTGTGCTTGTTGCAGTACCCAGTCTGCAGAATGTGTTGTTAGTGTTGTGGTGCGCAAACAAGGCACCAGTGATTCGGCAAGAATTGACCTACAGTCCATTTCTCCTCACCAGCAACAGCAAAAGTAATTATAAATCTGTGGCAGACCTACCTGAGTAAATAAATACATCATGAAATCATTAATTAAATGTACCAGTAGGGCTGCATTCTAACAATTATTGTGGTTGTTGATTATTTCATCAATTATTCTGATAATTAATCAGATAAAGAATTAGCACATTCTGCATATTTTTCATTTATACATTTATAAATGCAATAAATAATTCAACTCCTTTGTTAAATACGACATTTTATTATTTAAAATGCAAGAACAAAGCATTCTTTTCGTGAATGCTTGATCATTTGTAATAATAGCTAAAAAACTAATGCTAACATCAACATGTGAGAAGAATACAGTGTATGGCCGGTCTGTTGATTTGGATTACCTGATCAATAAATAGATAGAAAATTTTGTATAACTGAAGCATAACCCGATCAACAGAATATCAGTTAAATTAATATAAATATGGTACTTTAGACTATGAGTAACATTAATGTTCATATTAGCATACAACATTTTTACAACATGTTTATTTGGCTAACAAAAAGGCAGAACAGTACTACTCTTCTAAGTAGCTAATTAAAAATAAATCTATTTAAAGTGATTTGCATAAAATGTGACTTTTCAGATTCACTAAATATTCAATAATGCCAGCGCTAATGTTAGCATGCTAATTAATTAGCTCAAGTGTAGCTACAGGTTCTTTGAAAGAAAGGAATGAAATAAGTTTAATGAGCACAAAATTATGGAATGTCAGATACAACAAATGTTTAACAAAATCAATTATTTTAATATAATTACTTTTTTAAATGACTACATCTCTAAAATATTGATATTAGACTACTAAGTATCAATATTTTATCCTTATATAGAACATAAGGATAAAATATATTTATACTTTTTCATTTTTTAACGAAAACGAAGGGTTTTGTCTTTTTATTTACGAAACCCTTAGCTTGAGAGTTGAGTTGATATAGAAGGGAATTTCAGATTTGGCAAGGGATTAAGAACAACAATGCTGTCATTAGCCTGCTAAATTTAACATAATATGGCATTTCAGAGCTAGCAAACGGTTAACAGCAACAATGCTTATGCTAACATTAGCTATTTAACCTCAGTTAAGAGTGTAATTATTCGTCCAGAAAAAGACAGAAGTAGATGCTTAACAATCAAACATCAATGTATCAATGCAGTATATGTCAATGCTAAAAACAAAATGCTATCTTTCCAAGACAACTAAAGCTAATCAATTAGCATGCTAATGACAGATTTATTTCTCTAATATGCTTAAAAACAACAAAAGTTGACTAATGTGTTTCACAATTTACACAAATCTAATAACATGGCACACAGTAGCACATGTGTAGTGTAATTTTCACACTTAGCAAATTAAAAACAACAAAGTTTAAGTTCGCATTGACATCATGGCTAAGAAATGAATGGCCACAGTGAAAATAACGGGTATTTTTCTTCCCAGAGTTGCAGAAAAACCCCATCAGATACATTTTAGTTCTGTAGATCTCCCTTCTTCCATCAAATTCCTGGGATTTTTACACATCGACTAATTTATGAAACAACTCCTATAAAGTGCGTCAAACTAATATTTGATATTCCTGATAAAGCAGAAGTTTCTGGATATCCGGAAACTTGTTTTCGCTCAATCTTCCAAGCAGATCCTCCACACTTCCTTAAAAGATATAAATACTAAAACGTACCTAAATATATTTAGTTTCTCCCATGAACACCCTTGCATCCTATGAATAGATTCAATGCAGAAACCAAGCAGCCGACTTGCTGACGAAGAGCGTTAAAGCCGCCGTTGTTCCCCAGCTGGAGTGGATCCCTCGGTGGTGTTTGTGGAACCAGGGTGGCTCTTCCCCAGGAAAACACACACATTCACAGCACGCAGTCTGTCTGAACACACACATGCCTCTGTTCTGCCCGACCTCTCCCTTCAACACTTCCTCCCTCCCTCCTCCTCTTCCTCATTCCCACCCTAATGAGACGCATGTGGAGGTGCGAACTGTGAGGCATCACTGCAGCAGAGAGGAGTCAACATCCACCTAACGCATACTGATGGCAGCCGAAACGCCGGCGCAGGATCGATGGGGACTTTTCAAGGCCAGGCAGGATGAGTGGGACGGCCCAGTTAAGCATTCACATTTCACCAGTAACATTTTTACACTTCTCACTGGTTCATAGGCTTCAAAATGTTTCAAGTCTTGTTAGCAAATATCTATAGATGTTTTTAGTCAGTTATTTTCTCTAAACATAAGAAGGCAAATTGTAGTTAATTAAAGTTAAGATCAAGAATAGAAGACAAAGTATATGGAAAAGATGTTTGTCATAAATGATGTAAACAAGCTTAAAAAATAGTTTAAAAAAAGATTTTTGGAAAGTGAAGTGTTTGAACAAAGTGATAGCAAAACTTAAAACAAAGGAGATAAACGAAGATCAGGCTGGATGGATGGATGGATGGATGACAGATGGATGTAGGAATGAACAGATGGATGGATGAAAACATGGATCGATGGATGAGCGAACGGATGTTGGTTGGATGGATAAAAAATGGATGGATGAACCAAAGAAAAGATGGATGAACACATGGCGGATGGATGAATGGATGGATGGATGACGGATGGATGGATGGATGGATGGATAGATGGATGGATGGATGACGGATGGATGGATGAACTTTCAGACAACTAGAAATAAAAGACGTGTGGAAATAAAATCCTTTCCTCTTCACTTCATTTTCTGTCGAGTTTCGTCAAGTGAAGCTCAAAGTGCTTTACACCATAAGAACAATTCAGTTACCAATTATGAAACTTTACATTTTGTCACAATACCATCAAAATCATCAATACCCATATTGATCAATGTTCCGGTTGTTAAGTTATATTTGGGTTTTTAGCCTTGATTTACAGGAACTCAGCGTTTCTTCTGTACATATTATTGTCCGCTTGTAAAAACGGGATTATTGTGTCAGATTCTGGACATGACATCCAGCAGCTTCTAAAATCTGACAGTTTGATGTTTGGGTCACCTTGGCAGCGTGACGGCAGGTTGCAGCCAATCGCTTCCTCTGCAGCGTAAACGATCTTCTGCAGATTGTGTTTGTCCTTGGCAGTGGCAGCAGACAGAGGATCTGACAGCAGAGGAGTTAAAGTAGGACACGGCTCTCAGCAGGTGGACCGTCTTTTATTGCTGCAGCAGGAAGGACGTCCTGCATTTTGCTTTCTTGAAGCAAGAAGTTTAGAGTAAAGTGTTTGTAACTTAGTTCCCACAAAGCAGAAGTGGGTTGAGGTGTAGATCCTTGAAGGTGATGGTGCAACGAGGGGCTGATGTTAAGAAATGCTTAAACCTTTAAGCATCAGCAAACAGCAGTGTTGAAGCTTGTAAGTTTAAACCAGTCTATTTTTAGCCATGACGTCTAAGACTCAAAGGTTCTACGACTCAAAAAGATTCTTCAGAAATGCTTATTTAACGGAGTCAGAGATAAACTGATCAACCTTTCAGGTTTGGTTGCATTAAAGGCGATCTATTATGATTAACAGGTTAGCATAATGGATCGTACATAGGCAATAAAAAACACGCTCATTACATTTTTTTGCACAAATTCAAGCTGAAGTCTGCCTAGTTTGAGCTGTTTTAGGGCCTCCTGTCACTTTAAATCCAAATAAGCTGCTGCTGGCCAAAGTCAAGCTAGCTAGCATAACTAAGCTACTTCCCTCCCCCTCACTATTTTATTTCTCAATTTAAACTTTTTCCTCACCTTGTTATTTAGGTGTCGTAGTGTTGTACATTAAGGATTTTGCACGTTGTATTGACAACTTGATAGCTAAAACCAATATTATTCACCGTCAGCGAGCAGTTTTTTTGTGTGACGTCACGCTGTATGGGGTTCATACGACCGTACATCTAGGAAAAGCATTAGAAGAGCCTTCAGCACAGCCAACAAGAATGTAGCAACAACAAAACACTCCAGCAGCCATACAACAGTGCATACAGTGGATAAAACCAGCTAACCAAACCTGCTGGAACTCGGCTTGGGTTGCTAGGTAACGGGGCTAGCTGATGTTGCTAGGTAACGGGCTGGAGTTGCTAGCTGAGTTACCTGTCGAATGTGACTCAAAAGTCAGGGAACATTAACAATGTTGCTACAATCCTGTTTTGTAGCAACTTTAACTAGTTGCTACAAAAAGTTTTATAAGCGCTTAGGCTGTTTTTAGAACCAGTAGAAACCCAAATGGAAGTATAAAAACCTAAAAAAAATGTGAATTTTGCATAACACATTCTGATTAAATGTATTTTTTTTTTCTGCTTTTGTGTGAAATCGTGCAAGTTTGCAGTCTTCCTTCAAACACATTGAAAGTACTTTGTAACCTCTTAACCTTTCCTTTATGTCTGTAGCCCTCAATGTCGCCTAAGCTAAACGGCTGTAGGAAGGAAAGTAGGTCACATTCAGAAGAATTTCAATGGGAAAGACTCTTCTCTCTGAAAATAGGATGCTGGCATAAATTAAGCTGCATTTGAATGAACCACCAGACCTCTGGAAACGATATAGATGGAGGGATGAAAACAAAATGAAGATGTTTGGAGAAAACAAACACAAACACTTCATTCTATTTGTGGAGTATAATGGTGGAGATTTGATGTTTTGAGTTTTGTTTTGTTGCCACAGCAGCTTTGCACCTTGCAGAGTTTGAGTCAACTTCCCTTTTGAGTCAGACGAGAGGGTCTCTGTGTCTATAAATGTACTTTTTCCCTTTAGCTGAGATAACATTTTATATTTTAGGACTTCTTGTAGTAATTCAATTTAAATGTATAAACCAATATAATTTAAAATGACTGCTGATCTTCTATCTGTTTCACTTAAAGACACAACAAGTGAATATCTAGTAAAATAAAGCACAATGATGAGAAAGTGCACAAATTAAATTGCATATGTCATAATTTCGATGCAGTTTTTCTATTTAAAAGTTTAGAGAAATATGAAAAAAATACAAGAAAGAAGAAGCGAGCACAAAGCAGGCCAGAATGCAGCCGAGTTGTTGAAATGAAGCATCAGTTCATAACATAATGTTCACCGAAAGACAAAATGTCAAAGTCTCCAGCTGAAATCTGAGTTTATAAAGTGAAATTTAATCTGGTTGTCTGACGGTGGTAGACTGGAGACCTAACAAACCGGCTCCACGGAGACATGCCTGTCACGCGGAAGGTGTGATACGTAACACTGTTTGGCAACATTCAGAGCTTCTGCTCCAGTTCTGACCAGCATTGTTACTGGTGTGAACAGTCATGCATCAACACTTTCCTCTGAGCAACAGCATCACTAGAGTAGCCTGCTTCATACGAGTCATGCTGTGACACTGCAAGTCTCCCTTTACTCCACATGACCAGGCTATGCTTCATTTATGACTTAGTTAAATGGCAGTAATGGAGCAATCAAACCGTTATTCTGACTCAATAAGTCCGTCTACACAACCGACGGTCCAGTAGACTTGGTTCGGTTTGGGACCAAAACTGAAACATTTGTTACATTATCAGCTGCTGTGTTTCAAACCAAATTCTTAGGAAAACCTGTTCCCCTCCTCGCCTGTAGGGGCGCTGCACCAAAAGCCACTGAAGGAAATAACACTGAGTGCAACTTCCTTCTTTATAAAATGTTAGCCAAAACTGAGTAGCGTCAGATTTTAGTGGTCGTAGGATTTCACTTTTGTTTTTGGTAAAAGACCATTAGCCATTTCTCCCACTAGCGCTAGGTACGCGTGTTTGCTTTGGTTGTTTCTACCCAGAATGCCCTGTGCTATGGTAAAAAAACAAACCTTGTGAAAGCGCTGTTAAGTGTGCTAATGGTGGAGAAACAACTAACCATAACAGGAAAACTGTTTATCCGCCATCATCTGTGGCTATGCTAACTAGCATTAGCTTTCACGTCCGACCCTGTTGATGAGGAGAAGCTTCATAATAGCAGAGCGCAATGAGGTTATGACTGTGGTCAAGTGGCACACACACGAGCAGATTGACAGCGCTAAGACCCTCCTCCTGGCTCTGACTGGTTGTTTCTACTTGGCACTGGGAGAAGTCAGAGGAGCTCAATTTTTTCAGATTATCTGTTTCATAATAAATTGCCATGACACGGTGACAGTTTCAACAAATATGTAAAAAATAAAAAATAAACAATTAATTGCCTCATCAGTTATTGCGATAAACGATAATATTGTTTCATTGAGACAATTTTCAAGTAATAAAATAGTAATGCAAGAACACGTTCTCAAAGATCAATAAACTTTAAATTTCAATCAAAATTTAAAGCTGGAACTGGAAGATATTTTAAATCTCCAAAATAAATAAACAAAACAACCAAAACAACAAATAAAATTAATTATAAAATCTCTCTAAACAAAATAGTCCTTAAAAAAAAAGCTAGTTGAGACCAAAACACCAAACTGAACTTCATCATCCAGTTTTTGGTAGAAACAGAGAAAAAGCTAAAAACAATAAATTATGCCAGTGGAAATTATTGATTTTAATTTATAATTTTTATTGCTAATTGCAAAAGGCCTAACACTGCAGCTTTAATAAATCACTTTTTAATCATGAAGACAGTCTGTGTCCTTCCTACAACCAAAGTCAACTGGATCCAGATGACAAATACTCACTTCCTGTTTTTTTTTAAAGTCTTGTTTCAAATTTGTCATCTGTTTAAAAAAAAAAAAAAGAAAAACGCTGATTATGATGCACCTATGCAGAGTCAGAGCACTTAATGGAGGTGATATTTGCCGTCTAAGGAGCCAGATCTCCAACATCAGGGTCAGCTGACCTTCCAGATCGGCTCCGCAGTGACTCAGCCGGATGGAGCCGCTCCCCCACCTCCCGTTGCCTCATTAGGGAGCAGAAAGACCCGACTCACCGTAAAATAACACACTCAGCAGGAAAGGCGCGCAAACATCCTTCAGACACACACATCTGCTCCACAGGAGCCACAGGAAGCCCTGATGACCAGCAGCAGCTTTTAGGGATCACTCCTTTAAAACGGTTTAAAAGTTTCAGCTCCGCTTTGCGTTTTGTTCACTTAAATGTTTGAATTTCCCTGGTTTGGGTTTGTAATTAAAATAAAGAAGGTAAATTACAAAGAGTCACCTTCCTGAAATAATTATTTACAAAAACACAAAATCCTACAAAAGTATTTTTGGTTTAGTTTCTAGTGCAAATATCTTAACGTGCTTTAAATGAGACAAACTGAGTTAAAAATCATTTTTCAGCAACAGATGGAGGCTTGTGTGAAGTCAATAATTCCTTAATATTGGTGAAAAAGTTATAGTTCTAGTGGCAGATAACTTAACTTAAAACAAATATCTTGCTAACTGTTAAATAATCTGCCAATTGAACTGGAGTTTTTTAATCAATATTAAGGAATAATAGTCCTTAAAAAAGCACTTATTTAAAGTGCAATTAGATATTTGCACTAGAAACTATACCAAAAATACTAGATTTTGTGTTTTTGCACTGCACTTTTAGCAAAAACCAGCTATTCTTTTAGGAAGATGATGCTCCTTTCACCAAACTGTGAATATATCAACTTTTTAATCTGATTTGTGAAGTTTGGATGAACAAACTGCTAAGTAAGCATCAGATTTAATCTGGTTTGTTTTATTATTTGTGAAAAAATGAGGCCTTTGTGTTAGTTTATGTGACCGAAAATGAGGTCAAGTGACACGTTTACAAGCAAAAGATTATTTTTTAGTGCAATAAAATTGCAAACAACACTGAAAATCCTCAGTTTAGTCCCAAATATTTTAACATAAGCCAATTATATTAACTCTACTTTTAGATTATCTTTGTTCCATCTTATAATTTTTGCTTTCTGTACAGAATGGTTGATTATTTAGTTTCCTCGTTTTCACCATATCAAAAATATTTACACAACCTTCAGCGGATAAGGAATGCGATATCGCCATGTCAACTTCAAATCTCTTTGTTTTAAAACAAAGAAAGTCCAATAGAGGCACTGAGAAGTGGAGTAAATTTTAAGAAGAAAGGTGAGGAAAGAGCAGAAAGACAGAGGAGAAGAGGCAGAAAAAGCCGGAGCCTACCGTCGGTTCTGGTTCGGTTGAAGTCGGATCTTTGCTGCATCAGCGCAGAGGCAGCAGCAGAACATGTGAGCATGTAGAGCCGACTGAAAAGCCGTATTATTTCCCCTCCGCCCTCTCTCTCCTTCGCTCTAAGTGAGCGCTGCAGAGCTCTCACTTCTGCTTTGCTTGTCAAATCCCTGCAGGATGTCTGTGTGTGTGTGTGTGTGTGTGTGTGTGTGTTAACATAAAACCACTTCCTGTGCTGCGAAACTGAAACAGAGAATTGGGAGGAGCTAAATCTAAGACTTTCTTACAAAAAAAATAAGAAAAGCAGATATATTTCTGTGTTTTAAAGAGCTTATGTTGTAAAAAATGCATTTTTAATGTGTGCTAAGTATATTTATTCAATTTAGATGTTCCCAGTTTTAGATGATGACGTTTCAGGAAGTGGTGATTCAGTAGGATGTCCTCTGAGGGGAGGGAAACGGGAAATGATGCGGCTTACCTTTTCTAAATCCAGATCCACGGAGCGCGGCCGGAGCTTGATGGGCTGGTCTTTGAAGATGTTCCCGAAGCCAATCCCCTGAATCTGCAAAAGTATGCAAGAAAAATGATCAATTCTGCTCCTAATTTTTAATGATAAATAGCTAAATTAGGCGACTTCTGGAGGACAGTGGTCTTTACTTGCACTGCAAAACCAGAAAGTAGTTTTGGTTTAGTTCCTACTCCAAATATTTTAGGACACTTGAAATAATACAAAACTAGCAGGATATATGAGCCTATTTTAAATAAATAAATAAAAATAATGAGTAAGATCAGTGTTTTTGCAAACAGAAAATATGAAATTGTAATTAGAAGTTTAACTAAAATAGGTTGTGTGGTGGAGAAACGGCTCCTTCTCACCTCCCACTGCTCAGAAGATGAGCAATATGAAAAATCTTCATATTGGTTAAAAACGCCAACATTATCTTGGTTTTTTCACAGGTTTCAAAGACTGTTATTGTAAATATATTTACAGAAAGAGGATATTTATGTTTATATGTATATGTTATGTGGGTTCCTGTTTATGGTTTATGAGTTTAATAATGTGAGAAAACCACAATTTTCAGTTTATTCAGTCAGTATTGATTCAGCTGACACAAAAAATGTAAATATAATGATGTGATTCTTGTTTTAAATTTGGCATATTATGAACATTTTTCTCCTTTATGTTATGGAAAGACAGTCGACCATCTTGGTACAAGAAAAAAAAAAAAGTAAAAAAAAAAAAAAGGAAACTGCCTTAGAGCTACTAACATCCACAGCCTCCCTTTAGCTTGATGCTAATGCCAGCTGGTGTCAAAGAAAAAAAAAACGGTGCTTCTGGATTGGCGAATTCCAGCCAATAGCGCGTCAACTAGCATTGCGGCTAGGTAGCTTAGCTTCCCAAGCTGCGTCTTCTTTTGAATATTTTAAATACATGGTAAGAAATGATCCCAAATTAATATGTTGGAGTTACATTCCACAGAATAATCCACTGTAGTCTGTTTGATGTTTTCTGACCTTATTTGTGTTTTTGACTTTGAAAAAATAATTGACTTTTTACCTTCTTAGGTTGGATTTCTGACCCTGATTCTGACCGACTGTCTCCTCCGTCGCTTTCACTGCCGGGGCTGTCTTTACCTGAACACACAGAGACAAAACACAGAGTTATAAAACTGCTTCAAAGGCTGCTGCCTTAATGAAGGAGGCTTGGAAAATATGTTTTCTTAAGACTCACTGGTGCGGCTGTGGCGGATCTCCTCCTGCGAGTTGGGAGTTTCCAGGGAGGGAGCGTCCGGATCTGTCAGGATCTCTTTGGTGAAATTGGAAGGAAACATTCCAATCTTCCCATGAAGAACCCCTTCCCACCATCCCTCCTCCACCTAAACACCAGAGAAACCCAAAAACAAAACCCCATGTGAGGCGTTCAACTCTAAACAGAACCAGATTTTAGGTTTATCAATAATAGTTCATTATAGTTTAGTTTTATTTCATTGTGACCTTTTTGTTTGTCTAATTCTGTTTTTTCTTAGTTATGAGTTAAATATTTTTTAGTTTGAATTAGTTGTAATAGTTTTAGTTCTTTCATACTAATTCTTAGGTGCAGATTTTAAATAGTACTGTATTGTGATTATATATACATACAATTGTGTAATAAATAGCAGGCAGAAGATTGCAAAGAAAGAAAAAATGAATAAATAAATAAATGCATATAAATAAGTAATTATTGAAAAGGTGATTAAATAAAGAAGCCAATTAATCACATGTTTATTATCAAATGATTAGTTTATTTAATTTTGACTGAAATGCCTCTAAATAACAACACTGTCAACCGATCCGAACTAATCGAAAAACCTGTTCCCCTCCTAGCCTGTGGTGGCGCTGCACCAAGAACCACTGAAAGAAACGACATGAAAACCTCTGAAGAAGACCAGAGGCAACTTCCTTCTTAACAAAATGTAAACAAAAATGGAGTAGCGTCGGATTTAAGCGGTAGCTCAGTTGAATAGTAATGAGGGAAAGGAAAAATACTGGATTTGGAGAATTAGGAATGGAAATGATGAGTAGTAAAATGCAGGACACGAAAGTAGTGCCACAAAAACAAAAGAAGAAGAAGAAGTGGCGACAGCTTTTAGAGGATTTATCTTTTGTAAAAAATAATAAAAAAAAAAAAAAACACACAAGCCTTTTCTCCCTGTAGCGTTAGGACTGTGACGTTTGTTTTAGTCGTATTTACCCAGAATGCCCTGCGTTGTAGTCTGCTTTCTGAGCGCTCTCCAGTCCGCTTGGCATTCACATATTAACGTAGGAAGTTTTTAGGCGGACCAGAGTTCACTTTTAGGTCTGAATCAGAGTTCGATTACGCATTCACACACCCCAAACGAACCGGACTTTCCAGACAAACAAACTAGAGTTTGATTAAAGCGGCTGCTGTGAACGAACCCTTAAACTCACACATAATCCAGCAGAGGTCGCCATATCTCCATGAAACGATCATTACATCCAAGCTGATTTTTTCTATTAGTAGAATTTTACAGTTTCTTTGTAGCACTGATTTACAGCGGGAGACTTCTCATTAAACCAGTTCAAAAATGCACATCTATCGGCTATTTAGTGCAGTGGACCTTGTTTTATGCAACCCTAGTAGAAACTGATCTCTATCTGTACAATTTTATTATTGACTTAACTTCCTTGTTTACAGAGTCAGAATGTTGGGATTTTTCGATGATGACTTAAGCACTGTTTGCTGTTTTGATCAGAAAGAAAGGCGTTCCGAATGCATTTTTACGTTTAGATTGAAGAGAAACTGAATTAGTTAACCAAATGCAATCCTTCTGACATTGCTCTTCTTCCATTTCCAAATAAATCGTGAAATGTTTTGAAGGTACAGAAGCAGCAACAGGATGAAGAAAATCCAGTAAGATGTTAATTTTGATTAGATTTACAAAATATGTCTTTGACATGGGTGCCAAAACGGTGCAGGATCCTTTTTATGCTTTTATATTTCTGAAATTTTTCATCTCTTGTTAAAATCTTTAAAAGAAGACTCACCTCTGCGATGATCTCGATGACATCTCCGACTTTCAGCTCCAGTTCGTCTTCATGCTGAGGTGCATAGCTGAAGGAAGCCTTACATCTTCGCTTTCGGATTTGCTCTCCTGCATCAAACCCAGTAATAAACTAATAAGAAATTAAATAAAAACCTTAATTAGACGCCTGACTCTCTGTCTGAACTTATCTGACCCCATTACACTTCCTCATAGCCTCGTGGTTGTTTGCCTTTCATCCATTAGCCTCATTACTTTTGACTCTCATTTCACATCAGCGAGGGCAAGCAGACCTGACCCTGCAGTTCCTCTACTTCACCACATGGTGTCACTATTGTTTATCTTTCGCTCAGTGATAAAGCATCAGCAGTTATGCACAATATGAAGAAGTGTTTATCACCAAAGATTAAAACTATTCCTAGGGATTTGTTTTTGTTGCTTTTAATCAGCGCATAGTTTGTTATTTAAACTATATAATGACAATGGCTATTTAACGATAGAATAAACCTACCAGTGCAGTTAATTGTCCTTTATTTAAATTCATAATTGTGTTCTTTTACTTATTGTCACACAGTGAGACTTTGTCGCCATAATGCAGCATTTAGAAACTGTTTTTACACCTTTTTATAGTCGTTTTGTCTGTCGATGGATGGATGAATAAACTGGTATATGGTCAGACGGATGGAGGAAGGGTGGATGGACGGGTGAACACATGGATGGATGATGAAACAGGCTGAAAGACGAATGTATGGATGAATAAATGGGTAGACAGATAGATGGATGGATGGATGGACGGATGAATGAATGTATGAATGGATGGAAATAACTCCATATAATTTCATGTAATTTCAGTGTTTCGTTAAACCCAATCAGCCTGTATGTTGGGCTCATCAGCGTTGTGAAGTAACTGGACAGATCGTCTTTCATTGTATTTTCCAGCCCCTCTTTGCTTCCTGCAGTATCTGTATTCCTGCCAGCAGCAGAGCGGTGAGCAATCCTTGACCCAAATCCTTCGTTACGCTAATAGGATCAAAGTGTGAGCCGGCAGACGTCAGGCTACCTAATGATGGCTGCGCACCTTTCTTTCCAGGTCGCACGCTGGTGTCCGAAACTGGGCTGGCCCTGCCGTTGGAGAGCTCAGACTTAATCATCCCCGCCTGCCCTCCATCTCTCTTCCCTTCCTTCTTTAACTCCTGCGAAGGAAAACAGAGGAGGAAACTTAATGAGTGCACCAGGTCTTGATGCTCAATTCAGATTATTTTTTGTTTAAATCTGTTTTTTTGGTCATTCATTCTACAAATTAAACCCGACATAATGAGCCTTCTGTGTGAACGGTTTACAACCCCGCAGCGAAGGATAGCAGAAACGTCACACAAAAGGCGAATGATTACAGAAGTAATAATGGATAGAGCCATTTAAAAATCGATTTTAAAGTTCATTCACAAATTGGAGCCGACAGTATCGTCACAAGATCATGAAATCATGAAGGAAGCTAATTTGTTCAGCCTGATTTACTGCAACGCACATCATAATTCTGAATAATTCAAAATTCTGAATGTACATGAAAGCAACGTCACAAATCACTGACATAAAAGCCGGATAAAATCCGACATCAGATTTCACTATAGTAAATTTTGCTGGACAATAAATTCTCCCAATAATTAATAATGTTGTTTCGAGATAATAATTGTTTTTTGGCAATAAGTTAATAAAACAAGCCGTTTCAAGAATGTAACATCACAAATCAGCAGGCCCTGACCCTTCACCTAGTAACCCCGGTGAAGTCCAGTCCATTGCCTAGCAACCCAGGCCAAGCCCAGCCCGTCACCTAGCAACCCAAGTGGAGCTCTAACTGCTTGGTCAAGAGCGGCTATACCAGTAGGTCTATCCTTTTAGGATATTTAGTACCAAATATGGATCGGATTTTTTTTTTTTGGGGGGGTGTAGGGGTGAAAGATCAGGATTGGGCCATTTAGACCGCGGTGAAAAATCCAGACAGAAGTCGCATTTGAGGAAAAAAAGCGGATGTGTGTTGCACTCGCCTGCTGTGCGAACATAGCCCAAGAGTTGGAGCTTGAGAAACGAAGTGTTTATCTAAAAAGCGGCTTATTAATTCAGGGAAGCTATCATCAAAACTGCAGTCCTTTCCTCTCTGTGTTGCAAGGAATCACAAGACGGCATGAGAAACTGATTAAAGCCCAGAGAAAGGCAAGCGGCCTAAAACAGCGCGACGGAAGACAAGACATCAAACAGGGGAGACACAGAAACCTTCAAACATGGTTGAAGGAAAAACAGACATGATGGTTCACATCTTCCCACCACATTCATCATGACACTGTTTCGTAAGCTCTGGCCTGTGGCGAGCGCGGCTCAGTGAAGCAGACGGGAGCGGGTAGACTGACTCACCGAATGCACACATCGGGTTGTGAATCTCATGGTGTGGCATTAAAGCCCTAATGAGCTCCTCAGATCCAAAAATATTAACGTGACAACATGCTTCTTCAATAACAGACAGAGGAGTTGTCGAGGCTGACAGGCATTTGGAAAATGATGATGACGTTGGGGTTTGTTTTGTAGAAAATTTGTTCTTTTTGTTGAAACTACAAACAAAATAATTTGCAGTCTGTGGAGAAGAAACTCAAGCTTCCTACGGTGAAGACGCCAGTTAAAATCTGACATATGGCTGATGCGCTCCTCTTCCAGCAGGAAGTGGAAAAAAGTAAGGAGAAGAAGAAAATACCATCTTGGACAAATCGATAGACTTCTTTCTAAATAAATCCACAACTACATACAATAATTTCTAAAGATCCCATTAGATATTTATCAAAAATGAATAAGAAATAAGGCTGTTAGCTAGTGGTAAACATGCTAGCCAGCTTATAAACTTCTGATTTTGAAAAATGCTCTTGTTAGAACCAAAGGGTGATAGACTTGTTTCAATTTGGGGCCCGGATTTCAGCATTTGTTACATTTTTAGCTGGTGCGGTTTGCTTTCACACTGCACTGTGCAAAGTCTATTCTCTTCTTTGTCTCAGATTTCTGTGCATCAGTGTGGTCAGGGGCCTCAGTACGAACAATACGGAAACTACAAGTGGTTCAAAATAAAGCAGGTCGGTTTGCACTATGCTTTCAGTAGTAATGCCAGCATATTAGATTACCCTGACTAACGGTTGAATTTATTTTTTAAATATTACTCATAAGGAACGTCACTTCAAAACAACCAAAGATTATACACTAAATTATTTTTTAGCACTAATGAATATGATTATCAAAACAGACATGCAGTCAAAGTTCGATGTACGAAAAGTTTACACAAATTCTTCGAAGATGCTGGCGTTATATGGAACAACATTCTGGAAGCTACTAACTCACTCACTTGCTCAATGGTTACCTAGCAACTCACTCACTTTTTGGTTGCCTAGCAACAACTTGAGTGGCTTGCGCAGCAGCAGTTTTAGGTTTCGCCACTGTACCTCATAACTGCTTAAAAATGAAAAACGTTGTGGAGTAAAAACTGTCGATAAAACAGGACAGGTAATGCCACTAGTTTGGCAGTAATTCTGTTAGTTAAGTAAAATGTATCAATAGTTATCAACATTGACAATTATACATATGAACTGACATGAAAAGCTTATGTAGTGATATGATTTTCAGCTATATTGTCCACCCTTATTGGAGATACTAAACTTTAAGAAGTTATTTACAGCAAAAACAGCTACACTGAATGATTTTTCTTTGTGTTATACTGATTGTAAATGTTTTCTGTAAGTGTGTTCCTTGATATAATGAAATTAATGTCCTTTTTTCATTATGGTATAATTTATTTTTGATCCATAGCTTCTATTTTGCATCCGTTTATGATGTAGTTACTTTAATTTTAAACTTGTTTGTCGTTTTTTTGTCAATGTTGAACCACAGGATGAAGGAAGGAACAAAAGCTAATGGGATCCAAATAAAAAGGAAGAAAGAAAGAAAGTAAATTAGACTGTATTTAGGATTTGCTTTCATCCATAGTGACCTCAAACTGAGGAACATGTGGTTCAGTAGTTGATGACTCAGTTCAGCGAACATCCAACAGAAGGAAGACCGCATTGCCTCAACATTTACCGTGACCGCATCCACTCTGGGAATATTAGTTTTTTTCTTCTTCTTTCTAGTTGAGCAGTAAGAAAGATCTGAAACAAGACTGCAAAATGTCATGAAGTAATCTTTGACCACAGAGGTCAAATTAAAATGGCAGCCTTGAATCTCATTACGGCTTGTTAAGAAGGCTAATGCAGCACAGAATCAATGTACGGTTCAGCCAGCAGCCATTGCAACAACAGGCTCAGATTAATTCAGAAACTTACACTCACAGACGGACAGCTGAAAATAACTCCCTCCTGAGATGGAGAAACACCGGGCAGCCCACGCAAACACACAGCAGCCATTTGTTAGTCTACAGCTTCCTCTGTTTTATGAGCGGATATGAGCGAGGCAGTGTTTACGTGGCGTTTTCTTCTTAAGAAGAGATTAAATATGAATAAAGAATAAAATCAAAGAGCTCGTTCGTGTGTGAATAATTCATTTTTTTTTAGCTGATTCCACCTCTGTTCGAAGCCTTTGTGGCAGATTCCTGCACAGCTGCCATTCCTGCTACAGGGATGTGGAGGTAGCCGTGAGTTAAAGGAAACCCAGCAGAAAAAAGGAGAGGAAGAGAATGTGATTCACCATATCTGAACAGGAAACACCTGCATTATGTACACTGCTGTGTTAGGGTCAGTGTGTGTGTGTGTGTGTTTGTTTGTATCTTTGAAAGCCTAATAGAAATCATGCCCTCTGAATGGTCAGCATTGTGTTTCCCTTACAACCAGACCTTGTGTCTGTTCTGCAAAACAGGGCACTGAAATATTAAACTTTCCAGGATTTAAATACTAGTCAACAACAACAAAACAAACAAGATCCGGGAAACGTACGGTTAGAAAATACTTGCCCTGTTACGGATTTCCTTCAGGGCAACAAGATAATTTAACATCAGACAAAAAAGGAGCTTCTAAATGATTATTTTATTCATTAAGGGAGTTTTAACACCCTTAATCTGGTAGACTCGGTTTGATTGGTGACCAAAATTGAAGCATTGTTACATTTTCAGCTTTCACACTGCGCTGTGTCAAACAAACCAAACAATTTGAAAAATCTGTTCCCCTCCTCACCTGTTGTGGCGCTGCACCAAGAAGCACTGAATGCAAAAATCTCTGAAGAAGAATTGAGTGCAACTTTCTTCTTCATGAAATGTAAACAAAAANGAAGNGGTGCCAGATTGTAGCAGTTGTAGGATTTCTCCTTTTTCTCTGGTAAAAAAGACATTTCTCCAGCTAACGCTAAAATCTTACGCTTGTTTTGGTTGTATTTACCCAGAATGCCTTGCGCTGTTGTCCACTTCCTTAGGCAGATCAGAGTTACCTTTTTTGGTCTGCATCTAAATTAAATTGCACATTCTGACCTCCCAAAATGAACCAGACTTTCTAGACAAACAAACTAGAGTTTGATTAAAGCGGTCTGAATAGTGCTGGGGGAAAAAAAAAGAACATCCAAATCAAACTGGTCCTGTGTGAACATATATTCCCCATGCTTTTCTGTTATAAGCTGATGCCCTTTCCTTTTTTGGTTCTCACTTAGTTCTGCATTTGAACTACTTTGGGTTGTTTATTGTTGTCACAGAGGGAGTTCCGTACCACTTCACTGCTGTGTGTTGAGATTCTCAGTTCCTTGTTCACTTCTGTTCTTTGTTTATTGGTTTAATTAATGTAAGTGCTTATGAATCATTTTCCCTCATTTTACCTCCCAACTCATCAATCCTCCCAGTTTTTTATTTTGGATTTTTGTTTTGTGTTGTCAATGTATGGTTTTATGATGTAAAATACGCATTTTGCACATTTATGTACTTCCATTTGAGTTTCTACTGCTTCTAAAAACACCTTGATGTTTTTTAGTGTCTGGAAAATGGGCCGTTTCAACAATCTCTCGATTGTTCAGTCACATTTTGCGGGTACTGTTCTGTTACCTAGCAACCCCAGCCCGTTACCAAGCAACCCCAGCCCGTTACCTAGCAACCCAAGCAAAGCTCCATAACTTTTGGTCAGCTGGTTTTACCACTGTAACAATCTCTACTTAATCATCTGCCTGACAAGAAAAATACAAATATTTTTCATATTGTTGTAAATAAACACATTTAGTTCAAGTTACACTAACATTCTTTCCCATCAATGCAATTCCAGTAATCATCTATTTTAAAATACTTGTTGAACAATCAGGACTCTCACTCATATTTTTTCAATGTAACAGTTTATAAATACATTTTAAAACATTCAACAATGTACATATGAGTGGAGCCACTTTGGCGCTACTTCTGTTTAACCTTTAGAGCTGAATGACATGCAAGTTTCAGAATGTTGTAATTTAGAGAAGTTCTGAGATGAAATATTAGACACTAACAGGTTTGCACACACTCACTCTTTTTTGTAGTTATTCAAAATTTGTTTGAGAAAAGACCCCCAAAAAGAACCAGATCGAGATAAAAATTCAATTGACAGGAAGATCTGTGATGATGTGAAAAAAATAAGATTTCTATTTCAGGCTGCAAATGGAAAGCAGATAAGGTTGCATGTTGTTTCTTTTTTTAGCTGAAACCACCAACAGCACATTCAGGTGGATTAGCTTAAAGTCGGAAGACATTATAAAACTGACAACACTCTCTGCAACCAGAAGCGCCTCTGGTGAAGATGAGAAGAAAGGCCAGAAAATAATCTAACTGTGGATACTTGGTGGATTCACACCAGACGTCCAGCAACTTCAATCTGGAGACTCTAAACTTTAAGATCCTGCCTTAAATTTTTTAAATTAACTCGAAGCCATCTGCTTTTTGTGCAATCAAAGAAATCACTTCCAAAGTGTTTTGGAAAAGAAGAGAAAGTCACTCCAGTCTGAGCTGCTTGTTCACATGAGCTGCTCCAACAACTAAGCAGTAAAAAAATTATGTTTGCAACAAGAAATATTTGACGGAAGTGCGCATACACTTCTTTGTGGTTTTATGATGAGGCTTGTAGTTTCTAATAAAAAAAAGAAAAGAAACATCAGTATTCGACGTGTCAAAGCAGCCTCAGAAGATTGTGGTCTAGAAAATCTAAAACTATTTCTGTGCTAAATGAATTAGCTGAGAGTCCGCAGTCAGATGATCTCTGTCTCTTCCGTATTTAGAAGCAAACACTGCTATCTATCAGCGTAACGCTGCTCAGTTTTATGCCTCTGCTGTTTGTGTGACAGTGGCGGATTTGCATGCTCCTACTTTGTGCCTCTTCTCTGACCTGTGTGTTCATGTGCAGATCCAGCAGAAACACACATTCATCAGCCGCACGGCGAAGCTTACTGCCGCTGATTGGCGCTAACTGGAGTCTCATGACAGTCCGCTCTGGTGCTGCTGCATTACTCACTGCCTCGCTCTTCCTTTCTCTCACTCACACATACAAACACAAACTCAAATTCTTCATACAGGCTTCGTCAGCCATTGTCTGGCAACGTACAGTCAGCACAAATGCAGCAAACACCCTGACCGAAGCGGGGAACTGTACAGAGGCGTCTGGTATGTTCGGCTTGTGGTATTTTTCAACTTCTTCTCTTAAGCCAGAAAATACTCCCCGTTTGTATCACTACAAACCAACAAACAAACCTTCGTACTTAAAAAAATCTAAATTTCTTTTAAGAAGGAGCCAACTCTCTCTAAGTGGTACATTTTAAAGGTGACCTATTAAGCTTCCTTGAACCGGTTCGGATCGGTCTATGGGTTATTCAAAACATATTTATTACATTTTCTGCACATAATCATTCTGAGATGTTGAGAATTTAGTCGGATCAGTTCTGTTTATTCTGAGTTCCATTCAGAATGAGCTGCTTTAGGGCCTCTTGTCACTTTAAATCCAAATATGCCCCCAATTCAACGTGAAAATAACTCCAAGCAGATACGCAATCATATATCCATATGTCTAAGAAAAGCAGAAGTGGAGCCTCCTGTACAACCAACAAGAATGCAGCAAGTGGTTTCTGGATGGTAAGTCAACAACAAAAAAACTGTCTTCTCTAGCAGCCATTGTACAGTGCATACAGTAGTAAAACCAGCTGACCAAACATGCTGGAGTTCAGCTTGGTTGCTAGGTAACGGGACTGGGGTTGGCTGGGGTTGCTCGGTAACGGGGCTAGGCTTGGCTTGGCCCTGACCTTGCTAGGAGCTAGGTCAGGGACTGCTGATTTGTGACGTTACATTCTGGAAGTTTTTGAAACAGCTAAAAAATATTAACTTTTTGCTCAGAAACGGCTGGGTGTTTATTTTTAAGCGTTTCGGCTGTTATGAGAAGCAGTTGAGACCAAAGTAAAAGCACCAAAAGGCGGAAAGTGTGAGCCACAGTAAGCTATGAATCAAAATGTACAGTGCATACAGCGGTAAAACCAGTCAACGAAAAGAGCTGGAGCTCTGCTGGGGTTGCTAGGTAACCGGACTGGGCTTGGCTGGGGTTGCTAGGTAACGGCACAGAGCCTGCAGAATGTGACTTAAACTGGAGGTTTTTGAAATGGCTCCTTTTCCAGACACCTAAAATCATTAACTTATTGACAAAAAATGTCTCAGTTTTTGTTTTTAGCACTTGGGCTGTTCTTAGAAGCACTAAATGGAAGTACAGAAACAGAATTAAAATGTTAATTCTGCATAATAGGTTTCCCATAAAACACCTCTTTAGTGGAAAATTACAAATATCTGTGGGTGTAAACTAAACTGCCACATGTTGCTTTCTTTGGAAGCTGAAGAAACTGTGTACATTAACATATAAACTGTTTCTTCACTACCCATAGAGATTCTGCTTAAAGTCTCCAAACATGCTAGGAAGAAAAATCAGGAGGAAAAACCTCTGCAGCTCCTTTTTCTATGCTTAAGCCTGACAGCTGAAAGCTGCAGTAATCTGAACTCACATGGATCTGCGACTGAAGTTTTGAGCGTCATGTGGGCGACATAAGAGTGGATTAAAGAGAAAATAATTCAGTTTCTGCTGCATCAAATTTACCTTTAAAATGTTCCCAATATGAGGACATAAAGGTTATATGAATGTTTAAATCTGCTTTTCTGTTTTTGGTTGAAGTGGTGAACCATTACAGCTACAACTACCTGTTTGGAAAATGTTCTTCTTTTAAGGAAAAGTTGTGAAAATAATGACATATAAACTTAAAGTAAGTAGTTTAGGTGCTTAAGCTACAACAGTGTCTGCAAAGTGAAAGTGGAAATCAACGTTTAAGGATCCCAGAGGAGGCCTGACATTAAAACAAATAACAATCATAATGGACGGACATTCCCTAAGTTCATGCTTTATCCTTCCTCCAGTACGGCAGCAGCTTGTATTTTAGACACCAACTTACGAACAAAGGAATCATCACCAAACTGCAGAGAGGGAAGTGAAAAGGTCACAGTGAAAGTTGGTAAAATAAATAGCTAAAAGTACTTCAATGCACTACACAAACACATTACAGTTAGTTTACTGGGTGAACCTAACACTGCAAAAAACACCAAATCTTATTTTGGCTCTACTTTCTAGTGCAAATATCTTATTACACTTGAAATGAGACAAGCTAACTTACAGGTAACTTTTTAGCAAGATACATTGGCTTGTTTTAAGTAAATAATTCCTTAATATTGATGAAAATGTATTAGTCCTATTGGCAGATAAATTAACTTATAACACTGGAAAATGCCCTATTATAAGTTAAATAATCTGCCAATAGGACTAGTACTTTTTCATCAATATTGAGGAATTATTAACTCAATACAAGCCTCTATAACTTGCTAAAACATTACTTATAAGTTAGTTAGTCTCATTTCAAGCTTACTAAGATATTTGTACTAGAAACTAAACCAAAAATACTTGGTAAGATTTTGTGTTTTTGCAGTGCATTACTAGGAGCAGTCAGAGTGCTCTCTGTTAAGCTAAAAGTAATGTTATCTGATTAAAAATCAAGCTAAAAACTACTTGGTGACCAGAAATGTTACTAAAAAGTAACACTAGTTGCATCACATTTGGTCATTCTCACACCCTGTTCCTTTAGTATTTCACAAACCGCATTTCTAAATCTCATTTTGTTCGTAGTGACTTTACGTAAAAGCCTTTAGCTGATGATTCTGACTCATTCTAATGCATCACATCTTGAAATATTTGTTTTCCTCTGAGATTTTTAGTCATTCACACGCTTGACATCCAGACTTGTTGGCTACCGGTGACCAGAAACAGGACGTTATGAAGCAATAAGGAGCCATAAAACAGACGACATTTAGGTTGAGAAAATGGTGACAAAGGCTATAACTGGTTCAAAAGTAAACTATGTGGAAAAAAACTCCAGAAGAACAAAGAACAGTTACGAAAAGCCAGGTATTCAGGGGAAGCAACGGCTTGGTTTGTGGCTTTTCAAACTTCCTAATTCTCCAAACTGAGAATTTGAAGACGTCAGAGAAATTTGGTAAGGCTAAAAATATCTGTTCGATTTTAACTAAATTTAGAGTGCGTAATAAATGCAGCTGCTTCCATAATGAAATTCAAAGAATGAGTCCTGAAATTATGTATTCTCTGCCAGCAGGACATAAACATGGTGGCTAACCAGTTTTACTGGGTTTTCCATTTATCACCACTCATTTGCATGAATCATTTAGCTAGAAAACTGTTTGTCACCCAAAGGAGAAGAGAGAAAACAAACAATGGGTTCCAAATGCATTTGATTTATTATATGAACTTACACAAATTTAAATACGATTATACCTGAATTGTATGGAAAATGAAGAATGAAAAATCTGAAAAGTTTTACCAGATAATACACAGTAGAATATCAGGATTCACACATCGAATGTGTGATAAAACCATTCTTTTTCGCAAAAGTCCTCAAGTTTGGTCATTTAAGACAAAGAGCATGTGTGAATAAAGAAAATTAAAGTCTTGCCACAGGTTCTCATTTGGATTTGCTTCCTTCATTCTTAGTTAATGAGATTTTATTCTGGTCAGTTCTGAATATTTTAATGTCCTTTCAGAATGACATGTTTTAGGGCATCTTGTCACTTCTAATCCAGATTAAGCTGCTGCTGGCCATCAGCATGTTTAAATGGCTGCAATATATGCAATAATTCAACCGTACTTCTTTGAAAAGCATTAGCAAAGCCAACACTTGTTTTTCCAGCAGCCATTGTAACTTACCAAAAGTGCTGGAATTCTGCTTGGGTTACTAGGTAACAAGGCTGGGGTTGCTAGGTAACACCGTAGAGCCTGTGGAATGTGACTTCACAATCCAGAGGTTTTTGAAATGGCTCATTTTCCAGACACCAAAAAACATCAACTTACTGCTAAAAAGCAGCTGGGTGGTTTTTGTAAGCGGTTGGACTGTTTTTAGAAACAGATGAGACCCAAATGGAAGTACAAAAACGTGCAAAATGAGAATTTTCTACAAGAGAATCCCTTTAATATTTTTCTATGCTAATCTTTCAATTGCATCTTAATTTATACATTAAGTCCTAAGAGTTGTGAAAAGGGCATTCCACCACACTGAGATAGCAACAGACACACAAACAAATACCAAACTATATATTTAATCTGCAGCTGGTGGTGATGAGAGTTAGCAATAGCACACTGAAGAAGAAGGGTGAGAAAAGAAAAGAGACGCACTGTAGTTGAGGAAGTGCGGGTTTCCTTTGTGATTACTCACCCTGACAAAGTTATCGGGGAAGAACCCCCTGCGTCCGGCCAGCTCGCCCTCCCACCAGCCGCCATCGTCCCGCCGTATGTTCTTGATGATGTCGCCCACCGTCAGGGTCAACTCATCGTCCTGCTGAGCCTCATAGTCGAACTCCACCACGGCCTCCACTGCGCACACAGAAAGTCGCAGGTGGAAAAAGGGTCAAACGGCACAGATAAAACCACCTCGTTCCACATTTTCACAGAACCACAGGAGTTTAGCATGTCATTACAGATGCTTTATATATTATTTAAACTGGAAATGAAAGAGGAACACGCTCAAATCACGGTAATAAAATTATATTTACAGTTAGCTTTAGCAACCCAAAAAAGCAGAGATGATTAATGTAAATAAAGTTCTCCACATTTCAAAACCAGCATCATTTATCCATATATGGCATGTTTGATTTCTTCTTCTCTTCATCTCTCAACGCATCATTTCTCTCAACACAAACCACTCGCTGACTGCACCTGTGTTTGCCACAAATGCATAACAAAGTTCATTAAGTGGTGAACACTTTTGATATCATCTGTGTCACATTAGCAGTTGAAGACAGAGATACGAAGCTCGATCTTTTGATCTTCCCTTGGTAAATGTTAACTTTCAAGCTGCACATAAGAAGACGTGGCGATAAAGCTGTGAAGATAAGTAACTAATATGATACTAAAATGTTTAAAAAGGTTATTAGCTTAAATAAAAAGTTACAGATGCACTGAGCAGCTATTTTTTCACTTGTTAAATCCAGATAACAACAGCAAGTTTGTTTGTGAACAGCAACTAAACCTTTGCTTAAAATATGAGTGAAATGAAATTGAGTTATACCATACAAATCTTAAGTTGAATTTACACTGCCTTGGAAAAGTATTAACATCCTTGAGCTTTTAAATATTTTGTCACATTTCATCTAAAAACTATTTTACTTCAACCACAAACTATTTTATTTGGATTTAAATAAGATTAAACCACCTTTAGCCAAGAGCTGCTAGCTGAAGCTTGTTGATGCTTATCTTAAAGCAAAAGAAAATATTTAAAATTGAAATTAATTTCTTCTTAAGTTTTGATGCATTAAGAAAATAAAAAAATTAAACATGTAAATTAGCCACAAGTAGCTGCAAATCAATGTTAGCTGCTGCTAGCATAGTTAAAACCCACCATTACTAAGCAACACGCAAAAAAAGTTTGATTCTTAATATTTGTGAGATAAGAAGTCATATATAGATTCTTTGTCGAGTTTTGCTTTAGTTTTATATTTAAAAAAAACATATAAATTAGCCATGTAGCCACAAACCAATGCTAGCTTCTTCTCTGTTATAATGGGTGCTAATGGCTACTAGCGTCTAGCTCAGGGTGAATCTCGTGTCTGCATTCCCTCCTCAGTTTGCAGTCAAGTTCTCCAGAATCCTGTTGGTGAATATTTGACTCAGGTGTGTTGAAGCAGAGCCCTTCAGGTCTGGATTTTAGGATCCCTGATGTAGCTAAACGTAGCTAATTTCATTTTGAGAATGTTACAGACTTCTCCGCCAAGAAAAAAAAACATACACCCAACTGCAGGATCATTTTATGAACCTTTATGTAAGATTTATTTGACAATTTCCCATTAGAAAGAGGCAAAAATAACATAAACCAAGAAAAAAGTTGAATAAAAAAAAGAAAAAGGTATTAATCTAGATAGACACTGCAGCTCTAAAGGTTACTGATGCTCCAACAATGAGATTCTTATGCCAAATGGGGGAAAATCTGCTGAGGAGTGGGAAAACTGTTATTTTCAGACAGAGAGATTAAACCCAGAGCAACAGATGAACAACTTTCATGTGAATAGACCTAGAAATGTTTTTTCAACTCTCCAAGTTCAACAGGAAGAGAAAACCAGAAGACCACCAAGCTTTTCATGTGCTAAACAGCTGTTGCTACAATCCTAAATCAGAAAAAAATAAAAACACAAATAGGCTGAATTTACCTAAATAAAACAAGGCCAAGAGAGAAATACACCATTTTTACAGCTATCCTACACAATTCTGAATAAAATCTTTGAAAATGATTGAATTTGATTGAAGTTTGAAAAGAGTTTTAAATTCAAACTGCAGTTTTGTAATAAAGTGCAAACTAATGTTTAATTAAAAGCTGCAATTGCAAAGTGTTATTTTCAGTTGAAACCAGAGATTTTTAAACACCTAACAAAAAGCCACGCACATTCTTTAGATTTAAATCAGAACAAACTCCAAAATGATTTTAATTTACATCATCACTGCTTATTTATGCAAGTAATAAATATTGTCATATATTGTTTTTATCTCCAAAGTGGTGCTGGATATAAATGAAAACTTATCTTGAAAATGCTTGAAGTTCGCTGCATATAAACTCTATTAAACTTTATTTTATTTTTTGTTTTAGTTAGGATGTTAACGTCTATTTCAACATTAGTTTAATGACAAACTGATTATCTTTTCCTTTGAGTCTCTTGTGTCAAATATCTGCATGTTGGTTTCATTGTTTTTACTTCGTAATCTTAACATTTACGACAAAAACCAGTAATATATTAAACAAAATCTGATTTGATAGGTTTGTGTTACCTTCACAACCTCAAGACTTTCTAAATATAAGTATTTAGTGGCTTTTTAAAATAAATATCCGCCTGTAAAGTCACGTATCTGCGCCTGACACCTCTAACCATAAAAACAGACGTACAAAAGTCACCTTTCATTTTCATGCAATAAGCGAAGTCGCTCTGTTCAATGCAGCTTTTGTTTTCAAGAACCAGAAATATATTAAACTCGACATGAACAGCATTCATCTAAGAATGTCCTGGGATTTAACACCTGATGTTTCGAATTATGCCGCTTCATGGAGCATTCTTTTCAATTTTGTGAGATTCACAAGCCAAGTTTCAAGTTCAAGCATTAGGAGGGTTAGATTATCGAATCGTTTATCATTTAGAGTGATACATTTCTTATCTTGATAAGAATTTGACACTATAATGATGTTTAAAACTCTCCTTATTGTCAGGACTGAGTTTTACTATTTTCTCCACTGTTTGTTCAATAAAAACATAAATAAATACCAATAAATGTGAAAATAAGGAATGTACAACTGTAAAATGTAAAATCCGATAACCGATACTGATATTTTTTTCCTATACCTACTTACTGAAACTACATGGCTTTCTCTACTGTGGAATTAAAATACTGCATTATCTTTGTCAATTTAGTCTGTTACCAAATGAAAATGCTAAAATTTAGGCTGAAAATGATGCAACTCTTTGTGTTTAATGTGAAATTTATTCATGACATCTGCTCTCTCTGAGACAACAACACGCAAATTTGTAAACATTCACCAAACTAAACTCAACTTTTTCACAATTAACAAATGAAAAGCACATCAGTGCATCAATACATCAGTTCACCACTTGTATCGGTGAGTTTTTTGACGGAATGGCCAACGTCCGATATTAAATTTTACAGATAATATCAGCAAATACCAATACCAAGCCGATAATATCGTTCATCCCCAGTGAAAATACAGTTACACGATTTAGCTGTGACAAAGACGTCTCTAGCTGCGCTTCATTACAAACGTGAGAAAAACTTTGTCTTTCACATTAAACTGCAATAAAATAAATTCATGTTTTCGGTTGTAATGTGATAAATCATGGACTCTTTTGCATAATAACCTCTTTCTGCAGCTGCGTTTACAATAAGAAACATGGAGGAAATGTTTCTTTATAACGAGGGTTGATTCTTGTTTCAACATCAGCCATGATGGGAGGGGCATTCTGGAGCTGGGTAACCATGGTAACGACAAAGGGGTAGCTAGCACAGTAGCTTCCTCCACCTAAATGCCTTCACATTGTGTCAAAGCCACAGAATGACGACAGAAAGCATAAGTAACCACACGTTGTGAAAGCAGCTTGGAGGTCAGGGCATTCCTGAGAGGGAACATCACAGGCAGGGGGAGGAAGACGAGGAGGAGGAGGAAGGCTTTCACTAGATACCAGTATCAGACACACAAAGGAATCAGCCGTGCTGGTCAGATGGGAAGGATCTGATTCTGGCTGCAGATAACTACAGGGATTAGTCGCAGATGTGATAGTGGAGTGGCTCAGAAACCATTTTCTGTCGCTGCTGGTAGTTTGTGTGTGAGAAAGAGAGGAAGTGGCAACAAGCCTGTGAGTGGAAGTACAAGGAGAAGTGTGAATTTATAGCTTGTGACAGTTCTCTTACAGACTGTATTACGGTACAGTTAAAGCAGCACAGCAGGAGAGACCTGAACCAACACGTCTGTTAGCATCAAATACACCAGAAAGGAGACGACGGCGTCTGAGGGGGTTCAGCTCGTCACCGAGGGCAAAAAGCGACAGAAACACAAAGTTAATGAAGCCATGCAGAGGTGGATGAGTTCAACAGAGAAACAACCAGGCAGAAGCTGCGTTTCCTTTACAAACGTCTGCAGAATGCTGGTGATATTACACTAATGTTGAAAAACAATAACATTTTGCAACTGTGGTGTTTCCACTTAGTAACAAATTTAATTAAGATCCAGAGATGGGCAAAGTACTCCAAATTTGTACTCAAGTAAGAGTACTTCAACATATTTTTATCCAAGTAAAAGTAAAAAGTATTTGGTAAAAAGTCTACTCAGGTACTCAGAAACTTATTTTTTAAGTTTTTTAATTTTTAATTTTATATTTTTTAACTTATTAAATAAATTATCATTCATTTAATTTAAAATCACCATCATCAGTTGGGCCAAAATATAACGTTAAATGGGAATGTCTGTATTTTAAGGACAAGAATGGCAATAATTTATATAATTAACAAAAAAATAACAAAATAAGGCAAAAGAAAATGTTTCCAAATCAGTTTCTTTCAATTTAAAACTTATGAAACTTTAATAAAAACTGCAGGTGTGTGCCTGTGTCTGGTGAATTTTGGGTTAAAACATGTTTGTTTTTCATTCAGTGGGTTGAAATTTTACTCAAGAGTAGAAATACTTCATAAAAAATTACTCAAGTAAAACTAAAAAGTACAGCGTAGTAAAGTTACTCCTAAAAGTACATTTTTTTTTCAAAAAAGTAAATCAAGTAATTGTGTAAGTGTAACTAGTTACAGCCCAACTCTGTTAAAATCACACATGAATAAAAGTGTTCACGCGATAACTAATTAAAAAAACCAACTACTTCCTGTTTTCTTCTTTGTGGTTTCCGCCAGTGGCAACTTCCTGTTGTTTATCACACGACTCGTGTGATGCGGAAAAAATGTTTCCATTTGAAATTTTGCGAATTAAACTAATTTCAGTGCGGCCCAAACAGTACTTCATCATAGCACCAAAAACTTTTTCTGAGTGTTTTCAAAATTGGTGTGTTTATATTAAGCAAATTTATCTTCGAAATGTCAGATTGCGTAATTATATGCTAATTGTAAACACTGCTAAAGTAGCATTTTTTTGGCACAAATTCACACCAGCATCACAAACTGCGTTTCCATTACAAATGTGCTCAAATCTTTGATGATATTCTTCTGGTGTAAAAAAAAGACACCATTTTGCAATTCCAGTGCAAATATGTGGGAAAAAGCTTGTTAAAAATAAAGGCAGTGACAGATGTAAACAGTTACATGACAAATATTCATATTATTCTTTGGAGCGGCTACTTATGTGGCATTTAGGGGAAATTGTAGTTGGCAATTTTAAAGAAGAGCGATGGATTGAACATGTTCAAATTACACAAAACATTTAATGAACTGCGTGATGCTGCACATTATCCAAAAAACACCCCATAACAAAGCATCATCCTCTTACTACTTTCTACTGTCTTCTTCTGCGTTTCTGGCAGTAGTATCATCTGGCTGGCTGATGAGACTCGTGTGATGTGAAAAACAACTGTTTCTGTTGCAGTTTTACCAAATAAATCTACTTCAATATGGCTGAAAAACCACCTCATCCCAGAGCAAAAACTTTTTATCGAAAAACGTGAGATTTCTTTCTAAATTGGTATGTTTCCATTAAGCAAATTTATTTTCATTATTTTGATTTGCCCAATTTTATGGCTAATGGAAACGAAACTAATGTATGCAAATCTAAGTATTTTGAGTTATTTGGCACCATTTTATGGAAGCCATGATGGGTGTACCTGATTAAATAAGTCAGTGAAATACTGGGAAGTCCAACCTTGATGGGATTTGAAAGGGAACCACTCAGGTCAAGTTAATCAAATATACCTCATTCTTTGATCATCTCAGACTCCACAGACTTTATAAAACACAACAAATATTGAAATCATGACAAAACAAGTGTAGCAAGTCTGGAAAGTTTGCCAGAAGAAAAACTCGTATCTCTACAAACGCTTAGCAAAGTTACATGCAAATGCACCACAAAAGCCTGAAAACATTGGTCAACCACATTTAGACATTTATAGACATCTATAAGCAAACACTTCTTTAACTTTCACATGGTTGGTACCAATCAGTGAAAACTTGATGTCATTTTTGGACAAACAAACGTTTAAGTTCTTGGGGTTGCAATTAGAAAGAAACTGACCAGAAGGAAAAAACCTATTTCTAAAAAATGATATTCATAGATGTACATAACATGAATATCGTCACCTTGCTAAAATCAATGGTTTAAGTCATTTTTTGTCAAAAATAATTTTTTTTAATTGCTCTTTCGATGACTAGATGGCTGACTTTTCTTTTCTGCTGAAGTTAAAAATCCCCCAGTCCATCACTGCATCACTATGAAATGATGAGGCCTGACACAATAACACAAGTTCTAGATGGTAAATAGTCCCAGTAATTATTGGGATAAACAATAATATTGTTGTTTGGAGACAATTTTCAAGTAATATATTGATAATGGTATAAAAATGCCCCCTCAAAGACCAAATCTTATGCTTACTGACTGTTTCTTGTCTTTATTTTGGCTTAAAAATGGAGTTTATCCTGTTCAAAGACATCAAAGTCAGGTTTGGTCTGACATGTAATGCACAGAGAAAGTAACAAGCATCTAATTGTGAGTACACTTACACCTGTTACGCTTCAACCATAATTTCATAGAGCTTGGACGGAAGGAAATGTCTTCATTACTATGAATAACCAACAACAAGTTGTTTAACAACAAGTTGAGACGTTTGGTTATAAAGCAGAGACATTATTAGAATAAAGTCTGTCAAGTTCCATCAAGCACGGAGGTGGAAGAGTGATGACTTGGGCTGGTGTTGCCACCACAGAATATGGATCTTCATCAGCAGGATAAAAATCACAAACCCAGCTGCAAATATGCAATGAAATGACAGAAAAACAAAAGAATAAAGATGTTACGATTCAACTCAAGTTCTCAAGAGACGGTTTCATGCAACTTTAGGTCTGAATCAAAGCTTTTCCAAACTCCAATGAACTGCAGCAACGTTTAAAGAAAAGTGGGTCAAAGCAAAAAATTTGGACTATTTCCCACGCCTCTATTGACAAGCATGAAAAACTTATTTGTTTTTTGTTACTTAGGTTGTTTTAGCACCTGATATTCCGGTAAACTCGGTTCAACATTTGTTACATTTTCAGCTGCTGCGGTTTATTTTCACAATGCGCTGTCTCAAACAAACCAAACTGTTTAAAAACCTGTTCCCCTCCTCACCTATGGAGGAGCTGCACCAAGAAAAATAGCAGAAAACAACACAAAGAAGACATCAGCACAACTTCCTTTTTCATGAAATGCAAACAAAAATGGAGTGACGTCAGAAAAGAAGTTTGTTTTGTTTGTATTTACCCAGAATGCCCTGTGTTGTAGTCCGCTTCCTGCATTTGGAACGGTTTCTGGTACACTTAGTGTTCACATATGCATTCGAACTGCACCAGAGTTCCCTTCAACCGAACCAAAACTTTGATTTTTAGGAGGAACGGAGTATGCCTTTTCACACCTCCCAGAACAAACTGGACTTTCCAGACAAACTGGAGTTCTGTTAAAGTAAAAGAGACTGATTGATTGATTTTTTTGTTGCTTTCAGACTTATAAAGGAGGATAAGTTCTTTGTCAGGAAACTGAATCTAGATGTATTTAAGACACAAACACTGTCAGACCAAGATTGTTTCTTTGTTTCATTGTTAGACCAAAGCTAAATCTATCTCATTATCAAATCATGATGTAAATTAGATCTAGCTGATAAGACGTAAATCGTTCAAACTCATTTAGGTGGTAGCTTTACTTCTGCAGGAGTTAAAGAGACCCGAGGCCTTGAGAAGACTGGAGACTGAAAATCTGCGAGTCTGCAGACAAAACACAACTCCCACTCAAGTGGTCAAGAAAGAGATTTAGAGAGGAATCTGCAATGAAGCCTGCAGCGTCTTCTGAACAGCTGCAGCTAGTTTAGATAATGGGGAAACGACTCGCAGAGAGAGATCCATGCCGAGCCGGGATGACATTTCAGTGGTTTACAGTGAACCTGTGTTTAGTTCTTGGTGAGTTTCAGCGCCTCTGTCGTTGGTGATGTCAAGAGCAGCTGTATGTTTGTGTCTGTAAAACATTCACTCTGGACCGGAGCCCACTGGGAGCCAAAGCCACCCACTCCAGCTCCAACTGTGGACTGGATCACAATGCTTTGGCAAAAAGGGAGAATTCCAGCCATTCTCCGCTCACCATTCTGCTGTTCAGTGAATCCTGCGGCCGAGTCTGTTACAGCTCGCATTGTCTGTCTGTAATATCGTACCGCTATTAGTGGGAAGTCTTGGTGTCAGCCGTTCAAAGAAAGAATAACTTTGAAGAGTAGGCGGTGAGAGCAATGCTGGCAGGGAGGGGTTTTCAGCTTCACATGAGGAAAGGAAAACATAATTCAACCAGATATAAGAGTAAAAACCAACAAAGAGACTCGATTCGGGGTATAAATGAGAAGAGTTCGCCAAAAAAAAACCATGAAGGTCAGACAAACCACAAACCAAACCGAGAGTATTTTGTCTTTTCTTGCACCTTGCTTGTGAAAGATGCCACAATAAACCTATAAACTCTCCAAATGCATCAGTACAATCCAACTTACAGCCTCTTAAAATCTATTAAAAGCAAGAAAAATTAAAGCTCCGCGGAGCCTCAAGCGGCCCTCGCAGCCAAGCGCCGCTCA
>NW_015114633.1:40078-40730 GCF_001443285.1 Poecilia latipinna
GCCATTTTGGATCAAAATCCGCCATTTACTGTTTTTCATAGACGTCGGATCTGATCTATCTCCTCCTACAGCTTTCAAGATACAGACTTCAAACTCAGTCAGCAGAGAGTTGAGATATTAAAGGTCAGAAGTTATCTCAGGAATTTCTGTGTGTCAAAGCATGTGGGCGTGGCTTAGTCCCAAACTTACCAGTAGGCATTTACAGAGTTCATCATCATCTCATTTTATGTCAGCCTGCACAGGGTTGGAATCCATGACACACCAACATGACTTAGAGAGTAAAAGTCAGACATACAGTAGAAAAAACAGGTGACTTCCTGTCGGAAGTGGGCGGGGCTAAGGTGATGTCATCAATCGACCACCTAACTGTGATGAGGTCTGGTCTATAATGAGACATAGAAAGTCTGATGCAGCTGTGACCTTTTATGTGCATGTTATCTCACTTTAATGATTTATGGTGAATAGTCAAAGTTTGGGACTAAGCCACGCCCACATGGTTTGACATACAAAAATTCCCGTGATAACTTCTGACCTTTAATGTCTCAACTCTCTGCTGACTGAGTTTGAAGTCTGTATCTTGAAAGCTGTAGGAGGAGATAGATCAGATCCGACGTCTATGAAAAACAGTAAATGGCGGATTTTGATCCAAAAT
>NW_015114633.1:45263-54397 GCF_001443285.1 Poecilia latipinna
TAATAATAATAATAATAATAATTTACAGCAAGGTTTCAATAGGCTCTCGCAGCGCTTAGCTGCTCGGGCCTAATAATAGTTTTCTTTCTGTATTTTACTCAATGACTGCCTAAAACACGCCTTTGTCCTCCTTAATAAAAACACGAAGGCAAACAAGCGGTCACATTTTGGTTTACCAGCGCTTCAATGCGTCATATTTTCCAAACCAGTGTTTGCTATCATGTTAAGTTAAAAAATAAATGGCACCATCAACACTTTTCTCAACAGCAAAACAGTTTTTAATGCATCTAGATGAGACATTATGAATGCATTTTTTTAGAAAACACACCCACATTTATGTATTTCTGCTTACATGCAGTCAGAACCAAACGCGTGAAATTCTCAGAGATTAACGTTTGTAACGTGGAGATTGCCAAAAATATACGCTGATTATTTTTTCAGAAAACAGCCAAAGGATATCCCAGAAAATCATAATTCATTCTTTTTGCTCATGGAGAGGGAGCGCACACGCCATTTTAGTGTTTCATTTTCACATTCGTTGAAGCAACAAAGATAGCAAAACGAGATAAAAATGAGGTTGCGCCTTATTTAAGAGTTGATGGAAAGATTGATCATGCTTTTGCAGGACTTGATTTGGGTTTGCCTTTGCAACTAGAGCAATTTGAATGTGAATCCAGCCCGAAAACGGAGCAGATCCTCAAATAATGTGCAAAATGGAGCAACTTAATTACTTATTCCTTTAGTTCTTTTGTTCACTTTGCTGCTAAAAACAGATATAGATAAATGTGAAAACCTACGTTTGATGCAACAGGAAATTTAAAAATGTGACACAACATGGAACCGACAAATTCGATTTTGAGTTTAAATCAAAAACTAACTATCAAAGGACACTTCTGGAGAACAACAAAAGACTTACTTTGTGAAATTAAGTGATTTCAAACCCAAATGGATCAGAACCAGCTCTGCCACTCAAACCGGATCCAGTTTGCATAAACAGAATCAACATCATTGCTTCCCCAGAAAGTAGGAACTGTTTGATTCATTAGTTCTACATTTTAAAATCCATATTGAAGGTGTTTTATAAATGTTTCAAACTTCTGGGACTCAATCAAACAAGTTCTTCATGATGCCTGGGTCTACTTAGTTTTAATTTTAACCGTCAGTTTTGGAGGAGGATGTTTTATTTTAATATAGGTTAGAGATTTAAGGACTCTTTAGGTAATTAAGCTGGATTTTTACTGGTTTTCGATGTGCAGCGACTGTTGGGTTGAGTCGTGTTTTCAGTGCGGCGTTAAGAGCGAAAGATCTGAATGGGGAAGTAAAAAAGGCAGCGGATGTGTCACAACAGAGTGAAGACTGTTCACATTTACGACATCCAACAATAAAATTCAAAAACATCAATCCTACTGTACTGACTGTTATCACTTTCACACTTCGGATCTGTTCAAAAAAGACACAGCTGTACGTCTTTAGATTATTCAATCCCAGACAATCATGTCTTGGAATGGAAATAAACCCATTTTGTTGCTTAAGACAAAACCTCAAACACACCATATCTTTGTGGGACATCTTTGGAAAATCAGCCAAGATATCGGGAAAAGAGTTGTGAACAGCTTTGGTTCATCTTTGGGTTCAATCTGAAATGCCTGAATATGACCCATTGATCAGTTAAATATCAACATTGTACGGTTCAGGAAGGAAATGGACCAGAACCAATGGAAAAGACCTTCTGAAGGCACTTTGGTAAAAGAGAATAATGACACAGTTCGGTCCGAATGTGGGCTGAAATGCCATTCGGTGAGGAAGAAGCCAACACTCTCATACACAACCCAGAAGTCAGATTACACCATCTGTAATTCACTGAGGGATAAAAACTTTAGTTTGTCTGACCAATGTGACCATCGGTACATTAGGAAGAAAGAACGGCAAGCCAGAGAGCAACACCATGTTGTGGTGTACGGTGGTGGCAGCATTGTGCTTTGGGAAAGGGGTTACGTCATGAACACAATGAAGAAATACTGAAGTTTGGGTTTTCCCAATTAACAGCAACAAAGTCAATGTTCTGGAGCGGATATGAGAAAAGACGTGCCAAACTCCAACCTTAAAGAAACTTTATAATATAAAAATCTGACATTCAGTGAAGACAAACAAATTTGCTGCTCCTAACACAGGATACGTTCAGTTTAATTTAAAGTCATGAAGAAAGAGAAATTGCTGAGGTTTTATATTGTATTTATGTAAATATCTTGTTTCAGCTGTATATATTAGACATTTATGTATCCGATTTAAGTCGTACCCAATCAGAGGAAGATTTTATCGTAAGAAAACAACATAATTAGTGAATAATGTCATCACATTTGGGTCAGTACAACTGCAAACTTTCATTTCAGATATTTTAGGTGTCATATAATCAAACTTTGCTTCCCAGTTATATATTTTGCTGCTTCAATGCACTTTCAATGTCTTTTATGCCCAAATCTGATGTAGATCTTTGTAACCAAGAAACTAAACATCAAGGAGAGTAGTGGCTCATCAAAGTGACAGAAAATAAGAAGAAAATGTATTATTTTCATCACCATCACAATATTCAACAGTGTTATTACTCTCATCATTTCCAATTATTGAGTTTTCCTATTTCTCTGTTTAATTTCAGATTAAATATGCAGAATATTATCTGAATTAAACAACTTCTGGTGGGAGAGATTATTAAAATATACAAGATGCAAGTACAAAGTGGAGTCCTTCATTATAGTAAAATAATTATTCACATTTTATGGAGCTGTACAGTGAATGACAGCAATTAACACAGTCTGCCTGAATATTAATAGGAATCTCAATCATTTTAAAACCTCAGCGCCTTGGCAGAAAACCAGCAGTGACAGCATATCATCTACTGACAGAAACATTTACTATGATGCCATTAATCCTCAATAATGTGTAATATTCTTAATATAATCAATATAAAAGCTACTTACTCCACTGTCAAATTGATCCCCATTGATTAAAAAGAAACAATCAACAGGTCAGCTGCAGCATAGTGACTTCCCATGAGCTGCTACTCTCTTAACTTCTTGGATTAGCTAGTTGTACTACAGCATATGGCTGTAACAAAAACAGGAAAGGGAGACTCAGTGTCAGATCTAACTCCTCTAATCAATCCACAGATAAAAACATTTCACAAATCAAAGTATTACTGTTAAGGTAATGACTCGTGAAAGTTTTAAACTGCTAACGATCCGTCAGCAGCTAACTGTGTGTCAGTGCTAAAGTTAGTGTGTAAATAAATGAGAACAGAAAGGGGAGATTCAGTTTCAGGTATGGCTTATTCCTAATCAATAAGAAGATCAGTGCGATAACTCAGTGTCTTTTTTTTAGATTAGACTCATTAGATTCTAGCTAATGGGGTGGGTGAGTAAACGGCCATGTTTCTAGCTTCCTCTAGTAGCTAGCTTTACAGCAGTGGTGTCCATAAAGAAGAACAAATGAAGGTTTTTAGTTCCAGGTATGTTATTTACATTGTTATGCTCTTCTGATCAATAAATGGATAATAAATATCCATGTGGGTTAATGTCTTACGTTTGAGGTGATGAGACAGTATAGTGAAATAGGCACATAGCGGGTAACTGTGCAGCATTACTAACATTAGCTTGTGAACAAAAACAACATCAAATGTTGCATTTCAGCTGAGTCATCTATATTTTATATGCCTAATGAACAGAAAATAAGCATTTAAGCAATGTCTTACTTTTGAGGAAATTATCATTAGATCTTAAAACCTATACCTCTCTTCATGTGTCAGTTAGCTCCACTGTGCTAACCGTAGCTTGTATGTAAAATTTTATTTTTAGTGTTATTTATATTCCTGTAATTGCATCATCAGTTATAGAATGATAAACATTTCACAAGTCAGTGTTTTACTTTTGAGGAGATGCTTCTGATGTTTTTACTATGCTAACACTAGCTAGCATGTGAGGTCCAGTTATAGCCATGTGATTATTTTATGCTCTTCTAATCATTAATTTGATGATAAACATTCCCAGATTTCAAGTCTTATTTTCATGGGAGTGGCTCCGGGACTTACTAAACTATAAAATATATTTCTAACTTCTGGTAGCTTTTAGTAGTGCAGCTATGCTAACACTAGTATGTGACGTTTGGTGCAGCCATGTTGTTATTTTTATACTCTTCTAATCAATAAATATAAAACAAACAATATCTTTTCTTAAGGCAGTGATTCATGGATGTACTAGTTTTCTAACTTTTCTAACTTCTATTAGCTTTTAGCTTTGAAACTATGCTAACTCCAGCTTGTATTTGAGGTTTGGTTGCAGCCATATTTTTATTTTTATACTCTTATAATCAATAACTGATAATAAACATTCCGAGATGTCAGGTCTTACTTTCACTGAAGAGGTGCATAAATATACTAAACTACACAACACTTTTCTAGTTTCTGGTTGCTGCTAGCTGTGCTGCTATGCTGACCCTAGCGAGTATGTGAGGTTTGGTTATAGCCATGCTGTTTGTATACTCTTCTAATCAATAAATGTAAAACAAACATGCTAATATCTTTTTTAAGGCAGTGGTTCATGGATGCACTACTTTTCTAACTTCTAGTAGCTGCCAGCTATGCTACTATGCTAATGCTAACTGGCACATAAACATCAATAATTTCAGGTCTGTTTGTAGCTAAATAATTACTGCTATACCAATATTTCTACTGAAAACATATTCGTCGCACATCTGCATATGAAAAAGGCATTACTCTACAACAGTGTTAGTTTTTACAGCGCCAAGATTCTGTTATGATCTACAGAGCTAATAAAAGTCTGTAATGGGAGTTTCAAGGATACTTTTAATCCACTAGCCTGTTTACTGTTCCTTATTAAGTAAATAAAGTCATGTTTTTTACAATTTCAGCAGCTTAGTACCTATTTAATCAATTCCTTATTAACCATGAAATGGGCACTTTGGGGTTTTAGGTTGATGGCTGGTTGGCAGCCATCACCGTTATACTTGGCACATAAGTAAAACTCAAAAACAAGTTTGAGCCTGAGGCGCATTGTTCAATGCATCAACAGGAACAATGCACTTAAAATGGTTTATTAGTGCTTCTTGGAGGTCATTTGGATTTTCAAAATATGCAAACAAAAGGAAGTCAGACCAGACAATGAGCCTATTTTGCAAAGCATCGAGACATTGATTTCTCGACCACCTTATCTGCAGCCAGTTACAGTCATGCTCCGTTAACATCAGCGCGCTGCCCGTGGGAAAAAACGCTGGCGTGGATGAAAACGGCAAAGGCCTTTTACGTGCACACAGGCATTGAGCTGGACCGTGAAACACTGTGACACACAATAGGCTCACGGACAGAGTGGATGTAAACGTGTCAACATCTGCAACTCATCAGAGGGCTTTCCTTTCCTCTAAAAAACAGACGCATACTCTCCCACGCGTGGCTTTCTAATCATGCATGAAAAAAAAAAAGCATCAGTAGTGAATAAGAAACAATCAAATAAATAAATGTGCATGCATGGAAAAGACGGAACCCTGCGCGCATCTGGAGCGGGCGTTGAGTCCTGTCCCATCCAGATGCGCATTGGAGGCAGGAGGCTCGTAAAAACCAGAAGCAACTAAAATAATAATCATTATTATTATAAAATGTAAAAATGCGCCGCGGCTCACCCATTTATGTGTCCCGGTGTGCTGGCTGCTCTCCTGCAGGACTGTGGGCGATAGTCTCAGGTGTTGGAGGCGGCTTTTACCCGGACCGACAGCCTCCTGTCCGTGTTTGCAGAGATCCGCTACTAAACGGGAGGAGCGTCGCACCAAACCATATTCCTTCCTCTATTTTTTTTTTAGTTCAGTGACACGGCAGAAGGAGGAGGAGGAACAACGAGCCGTCAGAAAACGGAAAAAGCGCTGATGAGCAAACCCCCTTTCTCTCCCTCGCTTGTTCTCATTTGTTGCCTTCAATGACGCCTCGTAAATTGCAGCTCCCGTGTGAGAACATTTCATTTTCATAAATGCGGTGTGAGACGGGGAGGGAGGCGTGACGCAGCGCTGTGCGTCATCCGCTCGGAACAGATGGCGGTGACACAAACCGTGTTGAGCAGCAGGAAATCCCTGAAGTGTTCACCGGACAGCAGAGTACCCACAAATTTACTCAAGAGTGAAAAAGTATTTAGTAAAAAAGCTGAGTAACTGTCATTTGATGTTTGAAAGTTACATCATCAAACGGAACAAAACGTAAAGTTATGTGGACATTGTTGGCATTTTAAAGCTCAAAATGAAAATAATTCATATAAACCTCACTATATAGCAGTAAAATCAGACAAAAACATTTTTCTAAATCAATTTATTCCAATATAAAACTTTAACAAAAAGTGGAGTTGTGTATCTGGTGAAGTTTTGTGTACTTCAAAATAAATAAAATAAAGTTACTCAAGTAAAAGTAAAAAATGGAGCGCAGGAAAATACTCAAACAAGTTACTCAAGTAATGTAACTGAGTAAATGTATTCAACTCCGCTGGACATTTAAAAGTATGTGATGTTAACATATTACTAACAAATCAAATTATAAAAATATAATTAGAGATCCACTTAACAATAAGCCTCTCCTTATAAATTACTAAACAATAGTTCATAGATCCATTCAGCTATAAACACTTAATAAATGGTTAATAACTGTTTACTATGCATTATTTAAGGCCGAGAAGGAAATTATATTCTAAACAAAACATTTGCAAATGCTTATTATTTTTACAAGGTAGCCTGAAATGTTTAGTTTAACAAGATGAGGTGAATTTCATGTAATGTACAAAAAATATAAATAAATAAACAGTAAAGCAGCACAAAGTTAAATATTATCATCATTAATAATAATACTATTATCATCACTGTTATAAATAACATCAATTATCAAATTTATAGTTATAATTATAAAAAGTATTATTATAATAGTAATTATTATTATTATTATTATCAATAATTAATAAAAATATTAGCAATTATTACTAATAAGCTTCAACACAGAGAAACAATACAAACTAATTTAATTCCACCTCTTTTTCTACCACCTACTCTGCTTACATTAAAACTCTTAATGTAATGCTTTTCTATTTCACTTTTCCTAATTAAACCCATTTTCATCGTTTACTGAATTAAATTGAAATTACAAAAACAATGGATTCAGTTTTATAATTCATTCACTTTCAATACATAATGTAAATTAAGTATTATCTATAATTAGATAAATGGTGCATTATCAAATGATGTGAATAAAATAAATTAATTTTACTTTATGAAAAGGAGCTAGCTCTTCTTTAAAAATAAAAGCTTTCATTTAAAAGCTGAATTTTGTGTTTATTTGTGGTATTTTTGACTAAAATTTAAAGTGAAAACACCAAAGTGTGAAAAACATATGAAATCAGGAAAGTGTGAAAACATTTTTCACACCATCTTATTGTTTTGCAACACTGGAAACATTTTGTCTGCTCATATAATTCAGTTTTCTGTAGATGATGAGTTTTTCCAACCGCTCTGCTGTTCTGTTCGTCTTTCAGGATGGAGAATCTGCTGGCGGTGGCAAAAAGATCACGACTAAACGATGCAAGAAAGGACAAAGAGATGAAGATCTAAAGTTTTTGTATCAGCCGCTCCAAGATGGAAACAAGATCTGATAAGATAAACTGCTGACCAGTCAGAAAAGTCATTCATTTGTTCCTGATTAGACGGAACAATCGGGTGATCAACTTGACCTTGAAGTGAACAAAGAAACGATTTTTATGGAGAAAATGAGGCTTTAGTTGCATCACTTTTAAAGGGGGTTTGTACATTTTTTATAGTTTTCTTCCCGAATGAGTTTTCAATCATTATTTTTAATATTTTATTGCAATATGTTGTCAGAAAGCAGATGAATATACAGAGTTTTTCCTTTTTAAAAGCTTCTAAAGTCTGACCAATTAAAAGAGAACTGTAACTGTCAATTTATACTAAATATAATTATTTATTATAGTTTTAATTAGGTCAAAATTCCTTAATGCAGGTAAATTTATTTCTCTCAGTAAAGTATTTTTTTTTAATTAATTTAAAAAGGCAAGGGGATTTCAAATATTTCTTAGGTTAATATTTATTTATTATCAATCATATAGAAAAAGGGAGCTGTAACAGTTAAACTGTGTCGATGTTATTTATAGAAACATAATGCCATGATGATAGCATTGTACCACAGACACGCATTCCAAGACTTCTTTTAATATTTTATTTATGTAAATATTGTATATTATATATTTATATAAAAATGTGGAAGAGAGAAGAATGCTATAAATACAGCTAAAAATGCAATAAAAATACAAAAATAGAATTTTTTTTGTAGATTTCCTGTAGAAAATTAACACTATTAAATAAATTGCAACATTTGTCAAACATTTACGTAGTTATGTGCACAGTTCCATTTTGATCAATACACAAATTTCACTGCACAACTTTTTTTTTTCATCTTTTTTTGTAATTACACACTTAAACACACAAATTAATTTCCATAACTTTTATCAAAAGTCCTACCCTTCATAAAATAATTACTTTTTTTAAACAGATATAATTAGAAAACTGCTCATGCTGCCCTAGAGAAGACGTCGCCCTGGGCATCTGCCCAATTCGCCCGTATCAGAAGCCGCTATTGCACTGCAGGAAATGTTTCTTTCAGCTTGTCTTCTCGGTTTTCTGCCTTTTGTTCCCACTGGCACAAAAATAAGACAAAACTAAATTACAAGTAACTTTTAGGAGCTTGTTGTAAGTAAATCATTTCTTAATATTGATGAAAAAGTTCTAGTTTTAGTGGTAAATTATTTCACTTATAATATGGGAAAAATGTCTTGTTATAAGTTAAATAATCTGCCAATGTAACTTGTTTTTTGTCATTATTAAGTAATTATTTACTTAAAACAAGTTTCTATTTCTTGCTGAAATGTTACTTGTAAGTTAGTTTTCCTTATTTTAAATGTATATACTGTATACTCCTTAGTTTGAGCAACACCACTTGTAATAGCATTTCTGCTATCAGCTGGTTTATTACAGTTAAATATAGGACTCTCATTGTTATAGCACTTTACAGTGAGTAAAAAAATATAATT
>NW_015114633.1:55322-78938 GCF_001443285.1 Poecilia latipinna
ATTAATAAAAATATTAGCAATTATTACTAATAAGCTTCAACACAGAGAAACAATACAAACTAATTTAATTCCACCTCTTTTTCTACCACCTACTCTGCTTACATTAAAACTCTTAATGTAATGCTTTTCTATTTCACTTTTCCTAATTAAACCCATTTTCATCGTTTACTGAATTAAATTGAAATTACAAAAACAATGGATTCAGTTTTATAATTCATTCACTTTCAATACATAATGTAAATTAAGTATTATCTATAATTAGATAAATGGTGCATTATCAAATGATGTGAATAAAATAAATTAATTTTACTTTATGAAAAGGAGCTAGCTCTTCTTTAAAAATAAAAGCTTTCATTTAAAAGCTGAATTTTGTGTTTATTTGTGGTATTTTTGACTAAAATTTAAAGTGAAAACACCAAAGTGTGAAAAACATATGAAATCAGGAAAGTGTGAAAACATTTTTCACACCATCTTATTGTTTTGCAACACTGGAAACATTTTGTCTGCTCATATAATTCAGTTTTCTGTAGATGATGAGTTTTTCCAACCGCTCTGCTGTTCTGTTCGTCTTTCAGGATGGAGAATCTGCTGGCGGTGGCAAAAAGATCACGACTAAACGATGCAAGAAAGGACAAAGAGATGAAGATCTAAAGTTTTTGTATCAGCCGCTCCAAGATGGAAACAAGATCTGATAAGATAAACTGCTGACCAGTCAGAAAAGTCATTCATTTGTTCCTGATTAGACGGAACAATCGGGTGATCAACTTGACCTTGAAGTGAACAAAGAAACGATTTTTATGGAGAAAATGAGGCTTTAGTTGCATCACTTTTAAAGGGGGTTTGTACATTTTTTATAGTTTTCTTCCCGAATGAGTTTTCAATCATTATTTTTAATATTTTATTGCAATATGTTGTCAGAAAGCAGATGAATATACAGAGTTTTTCCTTTTTAAAAGCTTCTAAAGTCTGACCAATTAAAAGAGAACTGTAACTGTCAATTTATACTAAATATAATTATTTATTATAGTTTTAATTAGGTCAAAATTCCTTAATGCAGGTAAATTTATTTCTCTCAGTAAAGTATTTTTTTTTAATTAATTTAAAAAGGCAAGGGGATTTCAAATATTTCTTAGGTTAATATTTATTTATTATCAATCATATAGAAAAAGGGAGCTGTAACAGTTAAACTGTGTCGATGTTATTTATAGAAACATAATGCCATGATGATAGCATTGTACCACAGACACGCATTCCAAGACTTCTTTTAATATTTTATTTATGTAAATATTGTATATTATATATTTATATAAAAATGTGGAAGAGAGAAGAATGCTATAAATACAGCTAAAAATGCAATAAAAATACAAAAATAGAATTTTTTTTGTAGATTTCCTGTAGAAAATTAACACTATTAAATAAATTGCAACATTTGTCAAACATTTACGTAGTTATGTGCACAGTTCCATTTTGATCAATACACAAATTTCACTGCACAACTTTTTTTTTTCATCTTTTTTTGTAATTACACACTTAAACACACAAATTAATTTCCATAACTTTTATCAAAAGTCCTACCCTTCATAAAATAATTACTTTTTTTAAACAGATATAATTAGAAAACTGCTCATGCTGCCCTAGAGAAGACGTCGCCCTGGGCATCTGCCCAATTCGCCCGTATCAGAAGCCGCTATTGCACTGCAGGAAATGTTTCTTTCAGCTTGTCTTCTCGGTTTTCTGCCTTTTGTTCCCACTGGCACAAAAATAAGACAAAACTAAATTACAAGTAACTTTTAGGAGCTTGTTGTAAGTAAATCATTTCTTAATATTGATGAAAAAGTTCTAGTTTTAGTGGTAAATTATTTCACTTATAATATGGGAAAAATGTCTTGTTATAAGTTAAATAATCTGCCAATGTAACTTGTTTTTTGTCATTATTAAGTAATTATTTACTTAAAACAAGTTTCTATTTCTTGCTGAAATGTTACTTGTAAGTTAGTTTTCCTTATTTTAAATGTATATACTGTATACTCCTTAGTTTGAGCAACACCACTTGTAATAGCATTTCTGCTATCAGCTGGTTTATTACAGTTAAATATAGGACTCTCATTGTTATAGCACTTTACAGTGAGTAAAAAAATATAATTGGCTGTATTCATTTGTGCATAAAATGAAAAGTGGGTGTAATAAAACATATAAATGTTGAGAAAAAACTAAAAGCCTCGTTTTTAACTTCTGAATTTAGTTTTTTGTTTGTTTGTTTTGAGCTTAAGCGTTCTGATTTATACTTCTCACCGGTTGGTGGCGGTATTGCACCAGTAAAAAAAAGAACGAAGAAGAAGGACTTCCTGAATCTGCCACCCTTGCAAAGGACTTGTCGTTTTGTGCGTTTAGATTTCCTTCATTCAGGCAGATCCAGAGCGACTTTAAGGTGAGCTACACTATATTACGCTTTTCATATATTAATTTTATTAATGTATTGCAGGCTCGGATATATTTTAGGCGCATTGCGCTTTACGTAATTCCTGTCAAAGTCACAACAATGTTTGATATTAATGACTCTTCTCCAATATGCACCAATATTCGGCCTAAAATTTGAATTAGCTTCCCACATCCGTCAGCTTTTTACTTTATTGCAAAAACACGGCCTGTTTTTGCTTGTGGTATATAAATAATTATATTTTTCCTGCAAATGAAACAACCAGTCATGGTTTCTAGTAATTGAATCACCGCTGAAACGAGTCATCTGATGCAGCCAGAGAGTTTGTTCTCATTCAGGCTTCAGTTAAAGCTATTATGAGATAATAAATTAGCATATTTCCTTGCTTTGTAGAAATCTACTATTTTTTACTAAATATTTTCCGGAATCCTTAATAATACTTATCTCTAGTTGTAAAATAATTGATAAAGACAAGATGCATTGCTGTACCTTCTTTTATTTAGATTCCCTCTTTATTTTGTTTAACTATATAAACAGATTGGTGATAAACCAGGTTTGTCGCTCAATGTTTTTTAGGTTATCAACGTCTATTTATTAAAAACAAAACAAAAAAAGAAGAAGAAAGTTCTGTGTGATCATTAAAATAAATCTACCAAACTGGAAGTTGCAACAATTAAAGTCTCTTACTATTTCCTGCTTCTGTTCAGACAGGAAGGAGCTACTCATTGTGTAATCTTAGCTCTGTCAGTTGTTTCACCCAACCATGTTTTAAACGAAGCAGTTACTTTCTTAAAAAATGACAGGAATTACTGGTTTTTCAGGTAGAACCAGAGGTGGGCAGAGTACCCAAAAATTTTACTCATGTATTTTTGTTCAAGTAAAAGTAAAAACTAGCAATCCAAGACATTACTCAAGAGTAAAAAAATATCTGGTAAAAAGGCGACTTAAGTAATGAGTTACTGATCAAAATATCACACATTTAATATTAAAAAAATCAGCCGGACCAAAATTTAAAGTTATGTAGCTTTTGATCGTTTTACAAACGTTTTATGAATGAGTGTTTCTTTTAACTGACTTGCCATAGTTTATTTTTTGAAAAAAATAATAAAAATAAATAAAGCAATAGTTTTGTTTTATTCAGATCCACAAAGGTCTTTGTAAATAAAATAAAAAAACAACAAAAAAACAAATGCACAGTTTTGGTAAACCTTTATGTTAACCCAAAGCTAACATTATATTTCTCAGTTAATGACAAAATAATTACACTTTGTCTATGTAGCTGAGGCTCACAGAAATACATATGTGATTTAAATTATTATTTAAACAAATTTGAGATTTTGTTGACTGTTGAAGCTGAAGTGTTTTTGTGTGCAGTTATCTGATATTATTCAGCTGAAATGATATTATTAGTCACAGAAAAGCGAGTAAAAAGCTAGACTTGACCATAATCCGTTACACAAGGAACACAGTGTTTCATTCACAAACAGAACTCTGTGTATTAAACAGTTTTTTTAAACAGTGTATTCTGATCCACCCCAACCCCAGGAGGTTTACACGGAAAACTTTCCCCCCTCTCTTGGAAAAAAAAAAAAAAAAAAAAGCATACGTGACTCTCCACACATCCTCAACACTTCCTGGTGTTTCTTTCTGTCTTTTTTTCTCCTGCAAATGTTGAGTTCTTTCTTTTACTATAAAGTTATAGTCTGTAACAATGGCAACAAGGTAGGGCTGGACAACAAATCAATAACATATCATGCTAGACACCTGATTAATATCAGTAGCATGATAGAATATTCAATTCAAGCAAGATTGGTGGAATCCATGTGACTCACTGCTCTGTGGTTACCTAGCAACTCGCGCGTTCTATGGTTACCTAGCAACAACCTGCTGAGTAACCGGGCGCAGCAGCAGTTTGAAGTTCCACCTCATAACTTCTTTAAAATAAAAAACGTCATGAAATGAAAACTGGATAAAACAGGGAAGGTCACACCACCAAACTGCCAATATTTCAGATATTTAAAACAAGAAAACGAATTAATAATTATTGATATCGACTGATATCAAACGCTTACATCGTGATAAGTTTTTCAGCCATATTGTTCAGCCCTGCTGTTTTTACAACCGGGAGCAGCTGATTAGCACTAGGACCTTCCTGCCCACAGTATCATCATTAAATTTAATTTTCCTTTTGAAAAAAGTGATAATTTAATTGAACTGAATGTGAGATTATAACTTTGTGACCTCTTTATATTTCTCTCCAGAACAGCATCAATGGACAAGATAAGGTCGCAGTTTCAGAGGATGGTGAGTGTTAAAGAACAAAACTCACACTGCAAAAAAACATCTTACCAAGCATTTTGTCTAGTTTCTAGTGCAAATAAATAAATATATAAACTAACTTAAAAGTAAATTCTCAGTAAGATATATGAGCTTGCTTTAAGTCAATAATTCTTGAATGCAGATACAAACAGCAGTTCCACTGGCAGATTTTTCCTATTCAAACAGGAGACATTTCTTCTTAAAGAAGATAAAAATCTGCCTCCGAACTACTAAATTTTTTTAACCCGGAGTTCATTAATTATTGTCATAAAAAAAGCTTATATATCTTGCTTTACTTTTAAGTTAGTTGTATCTTTTTTCAGGTATAATAGGATATTTGAATTACAAACTAGACAAAACCACTTGGTAAGATTTAGTATTTTGTATTTTCTGTCATTCTTAAATAATTTCTCTTTACCTTAAAGTGTAACTATAATGAAGGCATAAGTTCAGCCCAGACAAATTTTTAACAACTTCACCAAAGTGGGCGGAGTTAAGAGACAACTTCATCGCCATATTTAGCAACTTTTCACACAACTCTAGCAACACTGTTTCAAAAACTCAAGGCTTTCTGCCCTGATTGCGTCTCCAGATGAACAGCGAGCGGTACAGCAGGTTCACGCTGCAGCCATCGGAGAACGGCGAGAGGCACGCCGAGGTCAACCTGTCTGACTACGCCGCAGAAGGCGACACGGCGGCGGAGGCGCCCGGGTCGCCGAGCTTCAGGCCGGCGCCGCTGCATCACAGCAGGCGCACCGTGGCGTTCGTAATCCTGGGAACCCTGATGGTGTTTCTTGGCGGTTCGTTACGGTTTCTCATTTTTTAACGTGACGTTTAATGCTGTAAATGACAGTTTTCTACATTGAAATTCTTCATTTGTTGCAAAAGAGGTCAGATGGTATTTATATTTGAAGAACTTGAATTAATATGAGTTAAGACATTTAATTTCCCTTTGGAATCAATTAAATTGAACTGAAGTAGGGCTGAAACAATTCATCGTAATGAATTTATCATACCAGTAATCATCAGCTAATTTAGTAATCGATTAATCATTAACTGTAGTTTTTTTTGTAAAAAACAAATAAAAAAACCTTAAGCACCTTTTTGCTGTCCAGTTAACAGGTAAATTGAAAAGAATAGTCAACATCCCAGCTATATGCTTTTTTGATAATTAAGTGAAGTAGAAAGATTATTTAAGTATCCAAGAATTTATTTAGTATTTATTTTTGCTACAAATGATAATTAATACTCTAAAAGTATACTACGTTGTTGCATTTTAGGCAATAAAACGTTTATTTTTTTATTTAAGAAAAAAATAATTATGTTAATTTGCATTTTTCCTAATTTTAATATTGTGTAAAATAAGTGGTTAAATGAACGTGCCATTTTTTAATCCAATTACTTGATTAATCACCAACATAGAATAATCTTTTACTAAAATATCATTAGTTGCAGCCCTAATTTATATATTTTTAATGTATACAATATGTTATGTAGGTCCACATTTGTTGGCATTTCACACTGTGAGGTGTAAGGATATCATGTGTGTCTCATTCAGGCTACCTGGTTGGTTTCATCAGCCATCATAAACCCAAGGTTGAGTCTGACTGTGAACCGAGTTCGACGGATAAAATCGGCGGGATGGATCCAGGGAAACCTTCGCTGACTCTGTCCTGGAAAGACGTCTCTCAACTCCTAACGAGCAAACTCAGCAGCGAAGCTTTCAAAAAGACTCTTAAGTAGGTCGTAGAAGCGCTCGGCGTCAGATTTAATTATTCTCACACTAACGCTGAGGACACAGCTCACCATGTAAACACTGGGAGTCAAACTAGTTGAATCATCAGATAACCAGGTGTAGGTGGTTTGTTAAAGTCAAAGGGAGCAGATTTAATGTTGACTTTTTAAATCTGATTTTTTTTACAGTTCTATGGCTGAAAAAATTGTCAACTAATGCAGTAATGGATTAATCGTTAATTGGTATATGGACTCAAAAAATTTGCTGCAATAACTTATTGAGGTCAGTAATTAAGCCCAAACTGTACAAAGTATATGCACATTTTGCATATAAAATCATGTCTATCAATATGTTTTACCCAAAACTCCTCAGGTAGAATAGCTTTAGCTAATAGTCTACATTATTTAATGCTTACATTCTTATTTTAAAAAGGAATTTAATTAATTAAATATTTTAATGTGCTTCTATTATATAAAAAAGATCTTAAGTGGTTAAATGAAAAATTGGTATAATTTCCGTGCCAATTTTTGACCCGATTAATCAATAATTAAAATAATCATTACCAGTTTATTTACATTGGCCTGCAGAAGTACAGTTTTACTTTCCCCTAAAAGAAGAGTCATATTTACAGCTAAAATAAATTTTGAGATTTAAAAAAAAAAAAAGACAAAACAACAATAGAAGACTATGTCTAGATTTCAACTTTGTATTTGTGAAAGTTTTATGCGGCATGAAGTGCAAAAGGTTGGAGAATCTACAGAGCAGGGTAAATATTTTTTTCCAAATGGGAAAAACAAAAAATCAAACGCCTCCCTTTTGCTCTGCAGGGATTTTGATAAGCAGAACCGCTCGGCAGGAAGTGAGGAAGACATGAGTCTGGCGAACAAGATTTTCGATACATTCAAGACGTTGGGGATGACGCCGTGGACAGACATCCATTACGTTCAGCTGCAGATGCCCGACAGGTCGGTGACATTACGATTTCTCTGGTTTACAAAAAAACGTACCGATCCGACAGGATGTCTCTTCTATAGAGCAATTTATAGGAAATCTATAAATATATAATATTCAATGTGTAGAATATTCACTGAACTCCGATCCAGAACCACTCTATCTGCTCAACCTCTCACAGCCAGCTAAGAAATGTTGGTGGAATCAACCAACTGGCTTAGTCTTTGGTTGCCTAGCAACAATCTGCTGGGTAAGAAGCAGTTTCAAGATCCCCCCAGCCTCCCCCCCCCCAACTGTGGTTACCTAGCAACGACATGCTGAGTAACTGACAGTTCAGCAGCAGTTTCAGGTTCCCCCTCTGTGCTTCATAACTGCTTAAAAATAAAAATCTACAGGATAGAGTGAAAACTGTTGATAAAACAGGTGGTCATGCCACTAGCTTGGTAGTATTTCAGACATTTAAAACAAAAAACTAATGAATAATTATCGATATAGACTGATAGATAATTATTTAATATCAGTCGATATCGATAATTATTCATTAGTTTAAGACACTTGTATCGTGGTCTTAAATTTTATTATATAAGTGAACAACCCACTGATAGCTTCGCCTTCTGCTTTTACAGCCAGAACCCCAACACCGTTTACTTTGGTTCAGACGTCATCAAGCCTGTGGGATATTTGGCCTACAGCAAACCGGGCAGAGTTGAGGTGAGTTATTAGGACGTGACCTTTAACCTCTCAACTTCTCAGGACCATTCTGAAGGATTCTCGGTCTTCTGACGCCTTAGACCGTATTACAGGTTTAAACACCTTAAATCGGTTTAAACGTGGCATTAATCTCAACCAGACCGTTAGCTTATTGACACTTAAACTGTTACAGAACGGCTCTGGGTATTATTAGACTGTTTAGGCTTCTTTTCCAGTAAACCTCACCTGCATTAAATCCTTACAGTAAGTCTGTTTATTACAGTGATTCACTTCTGCATTGAATCACCAAAAAACTTCTCTTTTGCGTTAACTTATGGGTTTGTTTATATACTAAATTTGGGAAATATTTTTATTTCATCTTTTGTGAAACCCAATTATAATCTATTTTATCTTATAGTTAAATAGTAACATAGGATAAAATGTAATGCTTTGATATTTTTTCTGTCATACAATAGCTTTTTAAATTTTGATGCACAGATGCATATCAATAGTTTATAATATGATGAAAATGTAAATGAAAAAAATAAATAAATTTAGAGATGTACCAAACAAAGCCATTGTATTTAAGTAAAAAATAAAATAAAAAAAAACCACAGACTTGCAAAACAATCCTAAAAAGATGAATATTACACAAATATAGAAAAAAAATAATTATAATACTACATATAAATATCTGTTTTTGTCTTATTACAATATTGGCATCTTTATAAATAAAAAATTTGAAAAGATATGATTTTTTCATTAGTCAAAACCTAATTAACCTTTTGTGGGTACAATGAAATTATAAAAAAAAATATCCCTTTAGTTTGAATAACCAGAAATATGAAAATAAATAAATTTTAATTAATTAAATAAATTGGTAAACAACAGTTTCGGTAAAGAAAAAAGTCGCTGAAATTGTTTCCCCAATTTTAAACCTCTTTTACAAGCTTAAAAAATTCTGTAAATCATAAAAAACAAAAAAAAACAAAAAAAAACAAGCAATTAAATGCGAACTTTTTCTCATCACAAAGAATTTTTGGATTCAGCATTTACTTAAATAAAATTAATATTTTGTCTATTTCAGGTTACACCCAATGAAAACAAATAAATAAATGGCTTTGTTTTCATAAAATAAAAGTTATTGAATTACATTATTGGAAAAAATTAAAGATAGGTTTGCTTGTTGACAAGTAACCACAACGTTCTGGTCTCCAATATTTAAATCTTTAACCTGCAGTTTCTGATTCTTAGCCAACTCAGAGTTGGAACCATAAGATGCAGCCGTTCTGCTGCAATTAAAGCTTCATTTTCTCCTGACGCCTGCAGGGCCGGCTGGTGTACGGGAACTACGGCCGTCAGAAGGATCTGGACTTTGTTCAGGGGAAAGTTGACCTGAAAGGCGCCGTCCTGCTGCTGCGAGCTGGAAAAATCACTTTTGCACAACAGGTATGTGTAGATCAGTCTTTCTCAAACTGTGGTGGTCGCGGGTGCCCCCTAGTGGTCCACGAGGTACTGCACATAAACAACCATTTATTTGTTACGTTAGCTCAAAGTGCGACGCTACAGCTAGCTCACCAGAGGATTGTTTAAAAATAATAATGGATAATTGGCTTAAGTCAACTTATACCACAGCAGATATGGAAAACCAAAAATGAAACAGTTCAATCATATAAAAATCTATTGTCAATCTCTGTATGTTCATCATCAGTTCATAATCAGTCAGGATCCAAACAATTCTGTGAAACGCAGCTTCGCGTTGGACACAAAATGCCTTACCCCTTAATTTTTCCAGTCGATTTTGGACTTGGTTATCTGGTCACAACAAGAATGCAGAAACTGTTTGACTATTTCCTTCCTGGAAAGGACTTGGACCAGAGTGTCTCTCAGGAGGAGAGCACTTCCTTTGGGAATGAACCTTCATCTGTTCCCAAAGAACAAACTGACCTGGCTGGGGAAGTTTGCCTTGAAAAGGAGCCGGTTGTCTTCAAAGACATGGATATTAATTTGATGGCGATTTCACAAGGCACTACCAAGGACAAGAGCACTTCCTTTGGGAACGAACTTTCGACTGTTCCCAAAGAACAAACTGATTAAATATGTAACCCTTCTATGTTTGTCTCAGCTCTGGTAGGTTTGTCTTCATGACAGAATAAATACGGTGAACCTGAGTGAGTCTAACAAAAGAGGAAATCGAGTTGGTGGTTAACATCAGCTGAGTAGCTTCTGCTCCTACACATTAAATAAAATACAATAAGTAAGCAAGCTAAAAGCTGTAGCTTCCAATGAGCAGTTAGCAGTTGTAAAATTAAACACAGCTAAAATGCACAACATCAATAATGTTGTGTTAAAAACACCAAAATTACACATGAAACACTGGATAGTGTGCGTTTCTCAATTGATTTTTTTACCCAGAAAAGCGTGGGGACGCTGCATTTGTGTGTGAATTTTGAGACTCCCCTGACATCTCAACATTCACAGTCTTTTTTTAACAAATGGTCTTATCTGATTGGGTGATCAGCAATCGATCAGATAGCTTTCTTGTTTCAGCCAATCATATGATTCTCATGCTGTGCATTTGTGGATCTAATCTTTTGCATTTGTGAATCTTAGTCTGTGCATCTGTGAGTTATGAGACAGTTTTAGCTCCAGTTTTGCTCTCTGCAGTTTTTGTCCAATTGGAAATAACTAGAATAGGTCCAATAAGCAACAATTTGAGGTTGATCATTACTTGCTTTAAATTCACTATTATTGACTTTTTCTACAAGCAAGTGAAAATGTTGAAAAGAATGTTGTTTGACCATTCTGTTTTTGTGTTTCAGGTGGACAACGCCGCCAAGATGGGAGCCTCTGCTGTTCTGATCTACCTTGATACTGAAGATTACAAGCTGGTTACAGACACCGAACTCTACGGACACGTCAGTTCAAAACATAAACTCAAATATAGATTCCTTGCACATTATTGTTTTCATCCGGAAATTTCAGGCACAATGCTGGAGGGCAAAAAGACGATTCTTTTACATGCCATCCGTAGCCGTGCTGCCGCGGTAGAACAATCCTGTCAACAAAATGGCACCTATAAATGTAGGAATTATTAATTTAGTGCAGTGCACCAAAGCAAAGGGGAAAATAACGCAGAAAAACCGTTAAGAATAACTAAAAATCAATGGTTGTATTCTTTTTTTCCCTGTTCTGTGTCGGCCATGTTACATGCAGACTCGTTGCCATAGCAACTGACTGACAACAATGCCACGAATGAATCAAGATTCAGCACCAAAAAAAACACTCAAGCATTTCCCACACAAAGAAGAGAACATTCAGTCTGTTACAGTATTATGTTTTTAGTAGAGGTGTGCCGATCAATCCCTAGTTTTTAGGCTTTATGTTTATTTGCAATTATTAATAAGTGATTACTGTAGTAGATTAGCTATTAGCTACAGCGCAGGTGTTTAAATTGTTTAGCTAATTTAAATACCTGCGCTGCTGATGCTCTGTCAGAGTTGGTCGCCTTTTTTATATTGTAACTGAACCGAAACGCGCAGAATTTCACATCGCATCTACATGTTACGGTTATCAAAGTCAATCTAGCATAACTGATTACTTTCCTCTCCCTCGCTATTGTTTTTTTTAGTTAAAAACTTTTTCTGACCTTATCTATTTGTTGTAGTGTTGACTATTAGTAGCAAAGCACTGTGTCCCTTTTCTTTTATATATATATATATATATATATATATATATATATATATATATATATCTCACATATACATTTAAGATAACTCAACAGATAAAACCAATGGTGGTCATCATCGGCGAGGAGCTTTTTGCCCTCCACCAAGTACCTCTTGCGTGTGCGCCGTCACCCTGCAAGGGGACTTCACCCAGCAGGAAACAAAAAAAAAAGGTTTCCTATTCATTCATCTTTTGTTTCCAGGTCCATCTTGGTTCTGGGGACCCCTACACTACTGGATTCCCGTCCTTCAACCACACTCTGTTTGCCCCTACGGAGTCAGCTGGCCTCCCAAAAATCCCGGCCCAGACCATCACTGCCAGCTCGGCTACAACTCTTCTAATGTTAGCAACTTACAATTAAAACAGACGATACTGCATGACGGATGTAGCCAAACAGTTTTTGTTTCAGGGTGGAGGTTATACGGCACGACTTAAGTTATTCTTAAAAACAGTAATTGGGTGCTCAAGATTGAATTTCATTGTGGATTCAGAAAAGAGATGCAAGTTATCAATTAATGAGTGAATCTAAGCATAACTATGACAGCGTATTAGGCCCATTGTAGAGAGAGGAGGAAAAAAAGTACAATTTTGAGATTAATCTCACAAATTTGACAAAAAAAACCTCAGACTTTAGTCTGAGTTTCAAAAGTAACAAACATTTCAACTTTTGAAAAAATTCTGAGCTTCAAATGTCAGAAATAATTGACTTTTCAAGTACAGAAAATTTCCACGTTTTTTCTAGAAAATTTTCTAGATTAACCTCAAAATTTCTTATTTTTTAGCACATTTTCAACTTTTCAAACTCTAATTCTTGTTTTTTTTGTAATACATTTTTGAGGTTAATCTACAAATTTCTGAATTCTTTGACAGCAAAGAAAAACCTGGATTTTATCCTTATAACACAAAGGCCTACATTTTTCACAGTATTAAGAAAACTTTCAATTTTAACATAATTTTGTGTTTATTGTATCAAATACTGACAGACTAAACAGAAAATTGTGTTTTTTCACATAGTTAAACTCACAAATATTTACAAAATAAAATAAAACAGGAACTTTTTAGGTTGCTAAATAGAAAATTAAAAGAAGAATAAAACATGCAAAGTACTTGATACCCCTTGAAAAGAGATATTGTGTTGTCTGTGGTTGAAGGAATGTCAAAACTTTGCTCTATAAAGTGCTTTAACTCACCACAGTCTTGACAATCAACCGTGCTTATTGGCGCCATTTCTTTTGTCATTAAATCATCTCCTTCGTAGCACATCAGTCGTCTTTAAATGAGAGGTTGACGCTGCTTCGCCATGAAGCTCTTAAGGTGAAATTTAATGAGCTTGTTGAATGTTTATATTTTATAACAGAGCCGTATAAAGTGCTTTTTATGTCCCACAAAGGACTCAGTTTGAATTGCTTCTCTTTCCCGTCCAGAGAGAGCTCCGCCATTTTGTTTCTGAGCGGTTCCGCTTAAAGATGACCAGCAGCGCCCTCTGCTGGATGGCGGCCAAACTACAGTATTAAAAGAAGGAGTGGTCGTTACTAATAGATTACAACCAATTTTAATCTAATCAACCATTGACAATAAAATTTAAGTTGATTAATTGTTTACATCCCTGATTTAGACATAATATATACATTCAGACTTTCTAAAACTGATTTAAATGTTGAAAGAATCACATTTGGAACAGATAAAGGCTTTCAAGTACTTTTCCAGAAGTTTCTCAAAGCAGATGGAGGAGTTGGAGGATGCATTAATATATCTGAGTTTATTTGCATAATTATGAGTGTGCAAAATGGAAAATCCACAATAAATACAAAGTTATGCACCCAGTTTTGTCAGTTTTAGCATAATCACGCTACCGAAAAAAGAGCAATTCCAATAAATCATTAAAACCCCTTCGTTTGAAAACATAAAATGAACTTTTCTGTCTGTCGTTCTCAGGAAAATTGGTGGCCCTGAAGTAGAAACAAACAGTGACTTCAAAGGTGAGCTAAAGTCTGTGGTTTACAAGCTGGGTGGGAGCCAGAACATCACTGTGGAGGTGAACAACGTGTTGGTCAACAAGGAGATCCACAATGTGTTCGGCGTGATCAAAGGGTTTACTGATCCTGGTAGGTTTTTTCTGTTGTTTTGTGATCTTAGTTATTAAATATAAGGGTGCTGAGCTGAGTTTTAATTTGAATATTCAGATCGTTATGTTGTGCTGGGAGCTCAGAGGGATGCCTGGGGGAGAGGTTACACCAAGGCCACTGTTGGCACCTCGGTGCTGATCGAACTGGCCAAGGCGTTCCAGGAGATGGTGAAAAAAGGTAAGAAGCTGGAAATATCATGTTTTTCTTACTCATTTTACATTTACTGTTATTTACTTCTATCTCTGAATGTAAGAAACAGGAAAAACAAACTTTAGGCAGCTGCTAGTCTGCAAAAACACAAAATCTTACCGAGTATTTTGGTCTAGTTCCTAGTGCCAATATATTAATACACTTGAAACAAGACAGAACTAACTTAAAGATAACTTTTCAGTAACATGTAGGAACTTATTTTTAGTCGATAATTTATTCATATTGATGAGAAAGTACAAGTTCAATTGTAATATTTTTTTACTTATAACATGGGAAAAATAGTTTGTTGTAAGTGAATGTGTCTGCCAATGGAACCAGTACTGTTTCATCAATATTAATGAATTACTGAGTTATTTCTTGGTTATTTCTTGTAATTTAGTTTTTGGACAACAAAGATTACAACAGAGACTGTACAACTGGGAGTCATTTGTATTAGTAAATTTACACTGGAAACTGGAACAAAAATACTTAGTAAGACGTTGTTTTTTTGCAGTGAAATTGGTGAAGCTGTCACCCCAAACTTAAACCATATTGGATACCCATGCAACTGGCACTCTGTGGAGAGATTTAAAAGTTCAGTCTGTTGTTTGCCATGATGGTGAATGACCACTTGCTATTGTTTGCGCTGCTAGCTAAGAAGTTTGCTAACTCTTAAGGAATTAAATCCCCTTAAATATTGTATGTGTTTATGTCTTGTTCTTTACTATCCATGTTTTATTTTGCTCCTGTAAATTTGAAATAAAGTTACTGGGTGGAAAAGAAAGAGGAAACGGAAGCAAAAATAAGAGCATAAATATAAACATCTAACTACTTAAAGGATTCTTAAGTCAGTGACCAAAACTTCAGCACAAATATTGTATTTTATTCAACTAAATGTTTACAAAAAAGCCAATTAAATTAGCGGTTTAGAATTTATCCAGAAAAAATAATTTAAGGGAAGCTAATGGATTTTAAAATTACCCAAAATGCTAAAGAGCTAAGTGAAAAATTAGCTCTGTATTAGCAGATTAGCTTGAGTGAGCCCATCATTTTCCACTTTGTACAAGAATCCTACATCAAATAATGTTTCTAGTATTTAAGAATTTTTTGTTTCTTTGCACAAAAATTACTATTTTTATAAAAAGTATTTTATACAAACCAAATAATGACTTGGTTTGGGAAACTTTGTTCCTCAATCCACAATGTGAGGAGTTTTTGATTTTCAAACAGAACAAAAGATTCTGAGAAAAATCTGGAAAGTTATGACATTTTTATCTAAAAATATGTAGGAACCTTATTCTTCCTTCATCATAAAAGCTTTACATGCTTTTATATTAAAACTGAATGTTGATATTGAAAAGTTTAAGCTATTTTGCTGGTTTAAAACTTTAAAAATTGTCCCTGTTTTAGATAACTTCAGGCCGAGAAGAAGCATAATATTTGCAAGCTGGAGCGCAGGAGAGTTTGGAAATGTTGGCGCCACCGAGTGGCTGGAGGTAAGAACTACATGTTTAAACTGAACTTTCTGCTTAGGTAGAAAAATGCTTAAATAAGTCTTTTTGTTTTGTTGTTTTTAGGGTTACATGTCCTCTGTTGACCGAAGTGTCTTTACATACATCAACCTGGATGGAGCAGTCATGGGTACGCACTGTAAAAAACAAAACATGTTGGGAAAAGTGGCTAAAACTGATGAAGTTCATGTCTGACAGGTCAAGAAAGGTTTATCGCCTCTGCAAGTCCGCTGCTGTACAGCCTCATCGAGACCACGATGAAGGAGGTAAAACAACTTTATGATGAACCGCAAACTAACTGAAGCTGCTGGGCGAAAAATTACTGAAATAAATCATAATGTTGTCATTTTAAGACCATTTTCAGCTAATAATAATAATAATAATGATAATAATAATGGTGTATTGGTATTCCCTCCCAAAGATAAACAAAAACACCTTCAATTTCTAAAGAATAGCTTGCATTTGAACTGGTAAACATTTTAAATAGCCAAGTAAATCAACAAACAACCAAAACAACAATTAAAATAGATTATAAAGTCTTTGTTATCAAAATTGAAAACACATAAAAGTGCCAGTTAGGATTTTTTTTACTCAAATGTTTGCAGTATTTTTCAAAATGGTGGGTTTTTAATGGTATTAAAGCGAAGTATCTTTTTAACCATTGTTGTCCAAATGGAAATAATCAAGCTCATTTTAATTAATCCTGTGATGATTTGATTTATTGTGACATTTGTCTGTTTCTTTCAGGTGAACATGCCTAGAAAATCTGTGTCAATTTACCAGGCGATGGGAGGAAGTAACTGGGAGTCCAGCGTGTAAGGAGGAGATCCCCTTAAAATGTTTTTATTTTTTCAAATGCAGGGAGATTTTCTTATTTATTTTTAATTCACCATTTAGTGCACATAAAACAAACATTACAGACTAACAAACAGAGGTATTTAGCTATAAAATAACAAATAACCAACTAGGTAATCCCCCAGAAATCTAACAAAAACTAAATACATGGAAGAACACCATGAATCAAAGTTAAATAACTTTTGGTTTTTCTTCTTTAAGTTAATAATTCCTTAACATTCATGAGAAAAGTACCAACTCCATTGGCAGATTATTTAATTTATAATATGGGAAAAATGTTTTAGAAGTGAAATAATCTGCCAATGGAAGTAGAATTTTTTCCATTAATATTAAGCAATTATTTATTTTAAATAAGCTCCTATTTCTTGCTGAAAAGTTGCTTGTAAGGTCGTTTTTTCTTATTTCATATATTTGTAAATGAATCTAGACAAAAATACTTACGACTTTGTGTTTTTGTAGTGTAATAATCCCACAGTTTAACGCAACGCTCAGCCTTAAATTGAGTTTTTAAAGCCAAATCCATCGCTGCCGTAGAAAAAATGTATTTTTGAAAATTGTTTGTCCTGCTTGCAGACTGAGGACGATGTCTGTAGAAGATCCTGCTTATCCTTTCCTGGCTTTTGCTGGAATTCCCTCCATGTGTTTCCACTTCATCCAATCAAATGTAAGTTTTACTCTTAAAACATAAATATTTTTTTTATGTTTTTTGTGGTCTTAAATATGACTCTGCTGTGGTTCTGTTTAAAGTCCGAGTCGTACCCTTACTATGGCACCGGCCTGGACAACATGGACCACCTGAACTACCGGACCAGCCAACGCACCAGCAACGTCACGGCCACGGCGGCGCGGTTCGCCGGCCTGATGGTGCTGCGTCTGGTCCATGACCACCTGCTGGGTCTGGATGTGAGCAGATACTACGGCTCCATCACCAAAGCTGTGGTCCAGGTCTACAAACGGGTCAACCAGCTCACTCAGGTTTGGACTTTTTCACCTTCAGGATTCATTTTTCATAGAATTAAATGGATTTGTCAAGATGAGGGCTGGGTGATACGTTGATTTTATTGATTAATTTTTAATGACTTCAGTTTTGGAAAATCTGCATCCTGGGCGGCGGCCATCTTGTTTCACACTCATTTGTTACAGCTTCTATTTCTTTGGTCTTTGACTTCAGGAAAACATTACAACAGAATATTAAAGCCAGGCTAAGACTTTAATTGTTTTTATTTATGAGAATAAAATATTACCAGAATATTATCATATTACACAGGTTTCAAACTTGAGTTCCACGGGCCAAATCTGGCCCACCAGATCTATTTATGTGGTCCACTAGTCTATAAATGGTCTCATAAATTGAACTTTAAGATTTGTTTGTAAGATGTGTTCAAATGTTATTTTATCAGTCAAATCAGATCAGTTTTCATTTGTATGCAGCGTGATGTAAGATCCTCCATCTCTCTGCTGGAGGGCAAAAAGCTGCTCGCTAACGATGACTAGCATTGGTTTTAGCTGTTAAGTTGTCAGTTTAACTTGAAATTTCCAGATATAAACAATAACATGCAGGGGGTCCATAGGGACAAATTACATCAATGTGAAAAGATGTTAAAACTGTTATGTTTTAAGGAGTGCTAATCGAATGCAGATGAATTGTAACAGTTTGTTAACAGGTAGTTTTATAAGTACATTGTGCCTCAACCAGGCCTTTTTGGACATTCATAGTCCGACACCTGTGATCTGTTCCCTAAAAGTGTTCATCTGTGTTTTCTTCCTTCCAGTCCGGTCAGCTGAAGGATGTCAGTCCCAACTGGCTGAGTCGCGCCCGCAGCTCCTACAAGCGAGCGGCCGACGCCATCACCAGCGCCATCGCCAACACGGACTTGACGGATAAGGAATCCTGTCGAATCCTGAACGACAGGATCATGAAGGTGAGATCGCTGCAGATCGTAACGGACGGTGATTACTCGCTGCGGTTTATTTAAGCAATGAGATCGTTTTGCAGAAGTAGAAACTCTTGTTCTGATTCTGTATTTTTTCTCACCTCTCTGGTCCAGCTGTGGTTTGCTGTGTAACTCACTGGCTGCAAACCAAACCACAGCTGTGGCCAGATGTTTTCCAAACCCTTTAGCTTCCATTTTTTGCCATTACAATTGAAACGTCGTAAAGGCAAGATTGTGTTTTTTCAACACAAACATTGAATATAAATAAAGTTTTGTGTAATGAGAACACATTTTGTCATACGACTGTCGGTCAGAGGCCTCTTCAGGGTCGTTGTGAGACTGACTGCTATCATAGATCCTTCTCACCTTTCACTGCAAAAACACAAATCTTACCAAGTATTTTTGGTCTAGTTTCTAGTGTAAAAATGAATAAACTTGAAATAAGACAAACTAACTCAAAAGTAACTTTACAGCGAGATATAGAGGGTTGCTTTAAGTAAATAATTCATTAATATTGATGAAAAAGTTCTAGTTCCATGAGCAGATTATTTCACTTATGATATTTTTCCCACGTTATAACAATCTGCCAGTAAAACTAGAACTTTTTTAAGGAATTATTTACTTAAATATTAAGTAAGATTATTTCAAGTGTAATAAGACATGTGCACCAGAAACTAGACCAAAATTACTTGGTAAGATTTTGTTATGACATTTATTAGAATAAGTAAGGTATTTCAGAATTGAATTGAATGTAATTGTTGATAAAACCAAACCCTTTTCTGTCTGTCCTCTCTCAGGTTGAGCACTCCCTCCTTTCTCCGTATGTCTCCGTTGTCGAGGCCCCGTTCCGCCACCTGCTGCTGGGCCGCGGCCCCCACACCTTGGCGGCCATCGCTGAAACGCAGGACATGGAGAAGCTCCCCCTCCACCTGGCTCTGGCCACCTGGAACCTGCAGGGAAGCGCCAACGCCATGGCCGCCAACGTCTGGGACATAGACAACGAAATCTGAAGCTGGAAACAGGAAATCTGAGCATGTGTGTGAAGCTGCATGAAGGTTAATTATAGTGCTCCAACGTTTAAATACCTGAAGCACAAGCGAGTCACAAAATCTAGAAAAAAACAACAACTGTGAACCTTAAACAAATCGCCTCCTCAAAGCACTGAAACCTTATTTATACTTTTAGTTCTTTGATATTTATCAGTGGCAGTGCCCACTATATTTATTGTTTGTCTTTTTATACAGCATTATCGGAAGCAGTGCCTTCCATAATTATGACGGTTATACTGTCGAAAGCCACAGCAGCATCTGCTACAACAACGACGACTCCCTAACGGAGCATCGGAGGAAACGGAGCATCGGATAGCGTTAGGATTTCACCTTCCTGGCTCGCACGTCTCCCGTTTGAACGTTCAAAACTTGCTGGGAGAAACAAAATATAGAAAATCAAACCAAATTTGCAAATTGTTTTTCTGGATCTGAGCAATTCAGGGGTGTCCAAAGTTTTTGTCTCGAGGGTCAAAATTGTCGACTCAAAAGTCCAAAAAATCCAAGTAAAGAAAGTAGCGCAATTTTTATTTTTTTAAATTATTTTATTGTATTGTTTCAAAACTTGTAAAGAATTTTTATGACAGTGTATTAAAGCTATCATAAATAATAAAAATAAATGAAAGGTGCAGTAAATCTTCACCAAAAAACTTAATAAATGTATTGATTAGACTCAGAAATTTTCTCAGCAAAATTTAAAAAGAAATAACACAGAAATTTTCAAGGTTTTTGTAGAAAATTTTGCGAGAATCATCTCAAAATTTCTGAATTTTTTGGCAGAAATTTACTCTTTATTTTCTCTTCGATGACCTTGATACACTGCTGTAGATTTTGGACGTTTGCTGTTTTCAGTTTTGTCTAAACTTGATTGAATAATTTTATTTTCTGTAATAATGACAGAATTTAGGTCACTTTCTTCTTAGCCAAATTCAATTAAAAAATAAAATCTAATTTAGGTGAAGCAAATTTGGCTTTTCAGGAAAAGTCTGGATATAAAAAGATGAAAGTTTATAGGAAAATTATATTGGTAATAATTTAACCCATATTACAAATTAAAACTCTCCATCTCTGGGCCAAATTTGTATCATTTTTTAATTGCAGTTGGGGGCCACACAAAATCACTCCATGTGCCCAAATGGCCCCCAGGCCACACTTTGGACACCCCTGCTCTAATTACTTAAAGTCAATATTTGGTAAAATGATTCTGTGCAACCTTAAGGCTCTAATTGGTCCCATAATTTCTAACAAGCCGTTTATCTTGCACTGTCTGCGTTGGAGCACGTATTAGGATCATGGCGTTATCGGGAGCAGTGCCTTCCATAATTAATATCCATTATCGGGAGCAGCGTCTTCCATAATGCCGACCAATGACGGTAGCTTTTGTCTACCATTTTCTGTGTATTTTTTGTGTTTGTGTGTATTTATCGGGAGCAGTGCCTCTCATATTTCACTTCCAGGGTGGAACAGCTTATCGGGGACAGTGTTTCCCAGAGTTTTATACTTGAAATATTCATTTCTTGGGTTTATTGGTTGGGTTTCTGTGTGTGTGTTAAAATCAGGCTTCTGGACCTATGTAGTTTCTGTGCAGCTATTTTTTTTCCTGTTTAGATTTCAAAAATGGTTTAACACTGGAGGAACTTTACTGGGAGAGGTGGGCAGTGGACCAATCCACAATTTATAACTTCTGGAAATTTATAGTTGTCAACATTTAGTACATTTAGACTTGAGCAGCACAATAAATTACAACAATATGAATGTTTTCAATATCAGATTGCAAAATTCGACAGAGTATTAGGTCCACGCTAAAATAAAATGTTAGAAAATAAATAAAACTGCAAGAATAAAATCGAAAAATCACTAGAAAAAACTCAACATTGCAAGATTAAAGTCGGAATAATGTGAGAAGAAATTTTGTAAAATTACTAGGAGAAAATTATAAAAGTTTTATTGTACAATTTTACAATAAAATTGTAAAATTTGTCAGAAATTGTAACTTTAGGACTTTCACTCTTACTTTTACTAAAGTTGTAAAATTACCAGAATCAGAAAATTGAGAACAAAAGCTGTAAACTTACGAGAATAAAATCATAAAATCACTTGAATAAAGTTGTAAAATTACGATAAAAAAGTCTTAAAATTACAGAATGAAATTGTGAAATTCTAAGAGTAGGTTAGATGGTATATTTATCTACTCAACGATCCTCATCTTGAAAAGTTGTTTTTAAAACGATTGCCCACCTCTTTCTTCTACATCATCGAGTTCAGCAGTTCAACATCTGTTTTAGATTTACTGTGTGTTATTATCATTAGTGTCTGAATACTGTAAGCCTCACTAGCGCCAAATATATCACTGCTTAAAAGCAATTTACAAGCTACATAAGAATTATTCAATGAATCAAACCTGTGCATGCATTTGCCTCTCAATATACTGTTACCTAAACTTGTTTCAAACCTTGCTATTATGAATTAATTTCCATAAATATTCGATCTGGCTGTTAAATCTCTTTAAATAAACAAAGGAATGTCTCAAAAGTTAAATTTAATTCAGTATACTGTGTCTAAACCTCTTCAAATTGATGGCTTGTACAATATTGAATATGAAATCTGTAATGTGGTTTCTAAATTCAGCATACAAATTTAATAAACTCTTTGGCTAAGCATCACTTACCCCTGCTGTCTGGTTTTTTAATATAACCAAACCATAAACTGCCCCAGTAAGGGATATATGGGTTGTATTGCAAAACCCAGATACAAAATTTGGGTTTTATACATGAGCTAAGCCATTGATCAGATTATAAACTTAGATATTTGGAAAGAAAGTAGCAAAACCAATGTTAGTTTAATTAAATTAAGTTGCTCTTTACAATTTCAGAGGGAAATTAACATGTTTGTTTTACAAATTCTTTTTTTTAATTAATTGATTTGGTTTGTAGAACCTTATTATTTCTGCATTTCTACTTTTGTTTTTGATTTTGTTAGATGTGAAGTTTGCCTTTTTTTAAAAAATAAGTGATGCATTTTATGCGTGTTTATATTTCCGCTTTTATTTGTAATTATGCCAGTTTGGGTAATTCAGGTGATCAATCTAATTTTATTAAATGCAAACTTATTATTATTGAACAAATACAGTTTCCAAGCATACTTTTCCCGCTTCATGTAAACTCTTAAACACAAAGTTGCCACTCACAATATGGCGGACTCATGACGCATCGCCTAAGTGGGGGGTCACGAGCTGTCCGAACCCTAAAAGCGCCGTAGCGTCTTGACGTTCCATCCTTACGCAACGTGACGCTCAAATCACGGCGGACCGTTAAGGAATACCGGGAGGCAGAGAACAGACGGAGCTAAAGCCTGAATTTAACCGAATCAAAGTAAACCCGGGTCCGGCTTCCCGCCGGGTTGCGGTGTGGCCGGAAGCGGAGGAGGAGGGAGGGGGACTGACCGGTGGAGAGACTCGGCTTCCTCCCACCAGACTCCATCCTCTCAGGTCTGTGCGCTGGGGTTTGTTTTTGCTACATGTTGCTGTGATATAATCTGGTAATTTATAAAGTGGATGATGCTAATAAAAGCTAATAACGGAAAGTGTCGCCTTAACAAACTGAACTGAAGCTGAGGAGCTGAAGTCCACTGAATGTGACGGAGTGGTAATCAGCTTAAGACTGACCGAGGATCAGTTCTCTGTTTACAAGCAATGTGACAGATACAAGTCATACTACTCTAACTACATAGCAATCTCTCTTTAAAATTGTAAAACCAATCTGTCATTAAGCAGCACATCTTGTTATAAACCATAAACAACATATAAATTGATATTAATAAGTCTGAGGTCTGTTTTCTAATAAGACCAAACTGGTACAGATTTTACCAAACACCTGAACACATCATTCAGCTCACAGGAAGAATTAAGACACCTTACTGTGGACTGGATCATTCAGTCACCATCTGTCTGTCCATCCATCCTTCTATACATTCATTCATTCAGTCATTAATTCATTCATTCATCCATCCATTCATTCATTCATTCATCCATCCATCCATCCTTCTATATATCCATTCATTCATCCATCCTTCTATATATCCATTCATTCATCCAT
>NW_015114633.1:82311-110453 GCF_001443285.1 Poecilia latipinna
ATATATATATATATATATATATCATTTCAATCTTAAACATAAACCAGTTTAATGATGAGGAGCTCTTGTGTATTTCTGAAGTTTTTATCTTCCACCATGGGAAGTAATTTACTCAATTAACATTAAACAAGAATTTATTAAATCTAATGAATTATAAGATGAGATAATATACTGTTGAGAGATTGTTGTGAAATGAAATAAGCAAAACAAAAAATGAAAATGACTTCCAGTGTCCAGGTACTGAAGGAGTTGCTGCGTAATGAAACTGTGTTTTGGAAGTTTTCTCCTCTGCTATATTGAATAAAATAAGAATTTATTCTCGTCTTGACTCTGTAATGAAGGTCTTTTGGTGTTGTTACAGCTCAAAGTTATTGTACTGCTCCATATAAGCAAATTAAGCGTTGAGTTTTTGCTATATATCTGAAATTTGCTATTCTTTCTTGCAGATGTGGCGCCCCTCCACCAATGGCTTTCTTCAGGTGACGGAGGGTTAATTAAGTCACTCCTGACTGCAGCTAATCACCAAAAAGACTCCTGCAGGGTAAGATCAGCGACCTAAAACCAAATAACATTTCTAATACACATATTTTTTTTAATTTTTAACAGAATTAAATCTACTGTGTTGAATCCTACCTGTTTTAGCCCCCTGGTGGAGAAGCTGAACATTACAGGCGGCAGATTCACTGTAGTTTTCATGGAAAAAGCTTTATTTTGGATGGTTACATGAAAAAGAAGTTTAAAAAAAAAACTTTAATAGGGCAATTCAATGCATCACATATAATTTATTGATTTAAAGAAAAACTGGTAAAATATTATACTTTTGACAGGCATTCAAGTATTTTAAGGGTTTCTTCATTTAATTAGTAAAATATAAGGCAAAACTAAATACATTTAAACCAGAATTGTACATTTATGCCTTTATGTATTTTACCAATCAAATAATCTAACAATGTTCTAATAAGAAATATATAGTAACCTGATAGACTTTACAGTCATATGGGGAATTTAAGAGGAGAAAAATGACAGCATGGCCACTGCGATGGGTTTTGTTTGGTGTTAAAATGATAAAACATGAAGTGTAAACAAGTACAACCAGTGAAAATGCGAATTATAGGTCCTAAATCCTGTTATTACTGACTCATACTGCAAATTTATGGGAGTATTTTACTTCCTTGTGAGAGCCCTGAAATGAGTGAAATAAAAAGGCATTTCTTATTTTTTGAGCTGTACCTGCATCAGGTGTTGCTGTTAGAGCATCGTGGTGTTTTTACTTCCTCTCCTCATTTTTAAACCGCCCAGAATGAATCTGAACCGCCTTCACGCTGATTCCAGGCCAGCTGAAGCTAAATTTAGCTCTGCCCTCCATAAAACACGACTCAGATTTTGTGCTCATTCCTTACAGATGAACAAACATCGATATGGACTGATTTGATGCACCGTTTGGCCTTGTTGCTATTGGCAACAGCCCACTTTCACACCCACTCAACATCTTTTCGTTTTTTGTTTTGCTTTAATCTTCAACAGAATCTTGCAGGATACAATAGCACATTCACTGTCCCACTGTTGACATTAGGGGTGTTCAAAGTGTGGCGCGGGGGCCATTCAGCGCCCTCAGAGTGATTCTTTTTGGGGCCCCTTGGATCAGAATTCATAAATTTGTTTCACCAACCCGGGTAGTTGATGCTAATTCACTTTTTAAACATTAGGCATTTAAAAAACAGATGCAAACAAATAAAAAAGCACCAAATGTTCATTTTTTATTAACCAATTCTTTTATATTTTTTTTGTTTTCGGTTAAATTTGGTATTAAATTGTCAAATCCAAAAACGTAAATTCTATTCATCACTTTCTAGGTATTTTAATGCAAATTAATGGAACATCGGCCAACATATCTGATGTGTTCTGATGTTTTTGATAATTTTTGTTCTCCAATCAGTGTCTGTATTTTTGTGATGTAAAGCTCTTTGAACTGCCTTGTTGCTGAAATGGGCTACAAAAATAAACCTGATTGATTAATAACTGGCAAACATAGGTAAACAGTTTTACAATAAACAAGTGTCAGAAACTGGTATTTTACTGGGGAGATATCAGTTGGTAGCACTGTTGAAGATCCTGATGAATTAAAAAGAGCTCAATAATTTCAGTTTGTTTGATTTATTGTTTTCCTCTCTACCAGAAACTGGATGGTAAAAGTCTTCAGTTTGGTGTTTTGGTCTCAACCAGCTGATTTTTGCAGGACATTTTTGTTTACAGAAACTTCATAGTTAATTTTATTTGTTGTTTTGTTTTATTTTGGATAATTAAAGTGTCATCCTTAAATGTTTTTTCGTTTATTCAGCTGTGAGAATGTGTTCTTGCATTGTTGTGCCATTATTACCATTATATATCACTTAAAAATGGTCTCAAAACAACAGTATAATCGTTTATCGCGATAACGTCTGGGACCATTTATCCAGTTCTGGGTTCAAATCCCAGCCAGGGGTTTTTCATAATGGAGTTCTCTCTGATTAAATCGGTGGAAATCCTCGATTCATCCATCAGAGCGGTCGCTCCTTTGTGCATCGTCTTTCTAATGCATGCTGGGAACCGACTCCACATCTCTCTCCATCCTGTCTCTGATGAGAGCAGCTGAATTATTTAGCACCATCAGACGGCGGAGATCGGCTGCTGAGCCAGGAGCAGATGGAGAGGAGGAAACGCCAGAGAGAGAAAGAGAAAGAGGGGAATCGTGGAGGTGTCCGACGCCGCAGGCAGCCGTGAGTCAGCAGGGAGCGAAAAGAGCAGCAGGAGGGAGGATCCAGAGATCGCTTTAGGTGATACGACCAGAGGAGTGTGTGTGTGTCGCATCGGTTGAACGCAAGGAGGTCACGGAGATGAGAGGAGATTAGCGCGTTGGACTAAAAGCAGAGCTTCCTTTGAATAGCACAAGACCAGGAGGAGAGGAGCGGCTCCAGCATGGGGGAGAGCTACATGTACCAGCGACTCCCCTACGCCCGAGCGGAGGGGGAGGGCGAGGACGAGGAGGAGAGGGGCAGCAGAATCGGGGGACAAATGGTAAAAAGAAAGTCCGATGCTGTGGGTGGATCTGCAGCATTTCTCTCATTACATCATTTATGCATTAATGTAGCCAGAATGTGGTCGTTTCTCCTGGTTACAGCTGAACTATGGGAGATAAATCTCTGCTTCGCAGTGCGAATCTGTTAATGTCTTTTAAACTTTCCAGACCTCAAGATTTCATTTTGATGTTTTGTCATAGAACAACATAACTGGAAAGAGAATTATTCGTACAGTTTGATCAATTTTTTAAAAAAAAGAATCCAAAATGAGGTTTTCAGTTGTTAAGGGGAAAAACGTTTACCAAAGCAGTTAAGAGTTTGTGGTAACTAGTAAACAATAAGCAGTTAATCACATGATAAATTAAAACAAACTTCATCATTTCCATTTGCATGTTTTATCATTTTTCTCTCTTTTTCTACCAAAAACTGGATGACAAAAGTTTCAGTTTGGTGTTTTGGTCTCAACAAGTCCTGTATTTTGAAGGACAATTTTGTTTACAGAGACTCCATAATTCATTTTATTTGTTGTTTCTGTTTTTAAAATGTCTTCCAATTAGTTTTAAATGTTCAGTAGTATTTAAAGTTTATTAATCTTTGAGAATGTGTTCTTTTAGTTTTATTATTATTATATTCCAACACCATTATATTACTTGACAATGGTCCCAAAACAACAATATTATCATTTATCGCAATAACGTCTGGGACAAAATTTGTTATTGTGACAGCAGGTCTACTCATTTGATTTGGTAAAGAACCAAAACATTCAGGTTTTCTTCTCTTAACGACTGACTTGTTTTTCCTCACCATTGCTTTAAGGTCAAGTTTATTTGTAAAGCACATTTCAGCAACAAAGCAGTTCAAAGTGCTTTAAAAAGTAATTGTAAACTAAACTAAAACATTTCCCAAGCAAGTTATTATAAATACACAGAGTATATTTAATATTAAACCTGATAACAGGTCTGATCAGACATGTAGGTTACAGCTGAATGGCATCCAGTACAGCCAGTGTGTTAAACAGATAAAATGTGTGTGTGTGTGTGTGTGTGTGTGTGTGTGTGTGTGTGTGTGTGTGTGTGTGTGTGTGCAGATGCAGAGTGAAGAGGGCACAGAGTGGCTGCTGGAGCTGCTGACTGACGTGCAGCTGCAGCAGTACTTCCTGCGGATCCGGGATGAACTCAACGTCACGCGACTTTCCCACTTTGACTACGTCAAGAATGAAGATCTGGAGAAGATCGGCATGGGGCGGCCCGGTGAGAGCCACTGATTGGATTGTTTTTATGCCTTTATGTGTGTGACGTCCTGAATGGTCATCAAATAATGCTCTGTTGTAAATACAGTCGACAGTGTTTGTTATTATTATTTGCTTTGTTTTGTTGGATCAGGTCAGAGGCGGCTTTGGGAGGCGGTGAAGAGAAGAAGAGCCCTTTATAAACGCAAGTCCTGGATGAGCAAGGTACATTAAATGCAACACTGTCTAATGAGAAGACCTGGTAATACACTGATGGTTGGGGGAAAGCTTATATATATTCTAATAAACATTTAAAGATAGCTATAATAAGTGCTGGTTAAAAATATTTGATGCATTGTGTATAATTTTGAGCAGTTTCTCCAGATTTATGACAGTAAATTTATAAAACAAAAGGAATCTAAAACATGAATGTGACAATCAAGCAAAACGTCTCATCAGGGTAACTCAATGACATGTGACATACCTTACAAGATTAAGTGATAGTTATTAGTCCTTTACTATTATTAGTAATAGTTATTAGTCAGTTACTATTACTGTGTTAATCAATTACCATTACTAAGTGATATTCAATGGTGAGTTACCATCACTTAATGATAATTAACAGTCAATTACCATTAGTTAATAACAGTTAATAATGAGTTGCCATCACTTATTAACAGTCAGTTACCATTACTATGTGATAGTCCATAGTTAGTTGGCATTACTTAATGATAATTAATAGTCAATTACTGTTAGTTAATAGGAGTTAATAGTAAGTTACCATTACTTAACAGTCAGTTACCATTACTGTGTGATAGTCCATAGTTAGTTGGCATTACTTAATGATAGTTAATAGTCAATTACCATCACTTAATGATAATAGTCAATTACCATTAGTTAATAACAGTTAATAATGAGTCGCCATCACTTATTAACAGTCAGTTACCATTACTATGTGATAGTCCATAGTTAGTTGGCATTACTTAATGATAATTAATAGTCAATTACTGTTAGTTAATAGGAGTTAATAGTAAGTTACCATTACTTAACAGTCAGTTACCATTACTGTGTGATAGTCCATAGTTAGTTGGCATTACTTAATGATAGTTAATAGTCAATTACCATCACTTAATGATAATAGTCAATTACCATTAGTTAATAACAGTTAATAATGAGTCGCCATCACTTATTAACAGTCAGTTACCATTACTAAGTGACAGAGGTAATAGCCATTTTAGTTACTACTTAGAGATAATTAGTTACTATTAGTTAATAACAGTTATTAGTCAGTTCCTATTACTGCATAATAGTCAGTTAGCATTACTTAGTGATATTTATTAGTCAGTTAATATTAAGAGGTGATAGCTGTTTGTTAGTTATTGCTAAGTGGTTGTTAAGTCTGTTTCTATTATATAATAACAGTTAATATTCAGTTGTCGTCACTTATTGAAGTTGTTGATTACCCAGACCTGGTAAGTGATTGATCAGTTTGCCTTTTGTTTGTCATACTTAATAAGCCATAAATGGTTGTTGTTGATCGATTATCTGCAGGTATTTCCAGTGAAGCGGTCAGACACCGACCCCCAGCAGGGTGCATCGTCGGTCCCACCTGCAGCCAGCAGCGAGCCTGGAGACTCGCTCACCTGCCTCATCAAAGAGTCAGAGATGCAACTGTTTGAGCGACTCGGAGACGGCACATTTGGAGTCGTACGGCGAGGAGAGTGGACCGCACCAAACGGCAGAGTGGTGAGACAGGCGTTTCTCTGCAGGGCATTTACACAGAGTTTCAGGAAATGACCTTTGGTTTCCTCAGCTGTCCGTGGCAGTGAAGTGTCTGAAGGCCGGCGTGCTGGACTCAGACGGTTTGGATGACTTCATCAGAGAGGTGAACGCCATGCACTCTCTGAGCCACCCGAACCTCATCAGCCTCTATGGAGTCGTCCTGACGCAGCCCATGAAGATGGTAATTCCTGAGAGTTTTCTTTTTCAGCTCACATTAAGAGTCTTATTCAAAAACTGTTTTACTTTGAAAGGATCCACTGTGTTTGGAATAGCTACAGTTATTCTCAGGATTACCTCAGGCTGTCCAACAGGAGCTCATGGGGTCGTTATCTAATTTCACTTTATTTTGTGTTCATAAATGTGGGGCCTTGAAAAAGTACCCATTACCTCATAGCCATTCCAGATTTAATTTAATGTATTTCATTGGTATTTCTGTAATAGACCAACACAAAGTATTACTGGAAAGAAAATGTTACTCTTTTTTTTTTCCTTTTACAAAAACTTGGGTAACTTATTTTTGTATTCTATTGTTGTCCACAACAGCCAACAAAATAACGAGACTCAAAACTCAACAACAAAAACCACAACACAACAAGAACCAAAGTTCAACAACACAAACTGCAACACAACGAATGTTACGACGCAACAAAAGCTACGAAGCAACTGCCAAAACCACGACACGATGAGACCCAAAGCTCAACAACAAAAATCACAACACTCAAACAAAAGCTATTTTAGGCCAAAACAGAAGTTGATCTAAGAAATGTTCCATAACTTTTGTTGTGGCTTTTGCATTCTGATGACCCCTGTGGGCCACTGTAGTTTTCAGCCCTTCTGAGTCGGTACTTTTTAGAACCACCATTCTCTGCTCTCACCAGTGCAGGTGTTCGATTTGTTGTACGTCTCTACCAGCTTTGCACCAGTCCAACCAGCTCCAGTTCAGTTGGACTGAATAGAGTTTCTGTGAACATCAATGTTCATTTGATTCTAAAACGGATTTAGGCGCTGACTTGCAGTGTGATAAGGATGTATGAATACTCTGACTGCATCCTGATCTTTGCTCACGTTTCTTTGGCTCTAGGTGACTGAGTTGGCGCCTCTGGGATCCCTGCTGGATCGTCTCAGAAAGCGTCAGGGCCACATCCTCATCTCGATTCTGTGTAACTACGCCGTACAGGTCAGTTTTTGTTCTTTAAAGGTACAGACTCTTTTTATATAAGACCTTGAATGTCTGTCATTGTGTGTATTTGTACAGGTGGCGAGTGGAATGGCTTACCTGGAGCAGAGGCGATTCCTCCACAGAGACCTGGCCGCCCGCAACGTCCTGCTGTCCACCAACGAAACGGTGAAGATTGGAGACTTTGGCCTGATGAGAGCGCTGCCTACTCACACCGATCAATACATCATGGAGGAAGGCCACAAAATCCCTTTTCCTTGGTGAGGAAATCAGGCCGCTCCTCCTTTTCTGTATTGACATTCTTTTTTTGATTTTGATTTGCCAGCTCTACATCTTTGTTCCTGTTTCTGTCCAGGTGTGCTCCAGAGTCTCTGAAGTCTCGCACTTTCTCTCACGCTTCTGATACCTGGATGTTTGGAGTCACCCTGTGGGAGATGTTCAGCCACGGACAGGAGCCGTGGCTCGGGCTCAATGGGAGCCAGGTACGTCAATCACTCTACACATTAAACCTTAAAGGAGACATTTTGTACTAATATTTGGGCCTCAATTGCTTCTAAAAACGGATTAGGAAAACCTGCCAGCCGTTTTTTGGCTATAAGTTCATGTTCTTTGGTGTCTGGAAAATGAGCCATTTCAAAACCTTCTGGATTAAATTACATTCAATGGGAGCTGTGCTGTTACCTAGCCTAGCAACCACAGCAGAACTCTGCCCGTTACCAGCAACCCAAGCTGAACTCCTGCAAGTTTTGTCGGCTGGTTTTTCTGCTGTATGTGCGGTACAATGGCTGCTGGAATAGACAAGTGTTTTGTTATTGACTTACCACCCAGAAACCACTTGCCGCATTCTTGTTGGCTGTGCAGGAGGCTCTGCTAATGCTTTTTAAAGCTGTACTGTACGGTTGTATAATTGTGCAATTGTTTGCAGCTATTTTCATGTGACTGTATAAACGTTGAATTGGGGGTCATGGCCAGCAGCAGATTATTCGGATTTAAAGAGACAGAGGCACTAAAACTGCTCAATCTGAAAGGCTGAACTGAACAGACTGAAACCTCATTATCTAGGAAAGATTTTGTGCATAAAAAGTAATGAACATGTTTTGTTTAGGCCTACCATAACCTGTTCCACAAAATTAATAGGTCCCCTTTAAGAGAAAAATAAATAGATTTTTTTGGTTTTTCTGAGAAATGAATTCCCATCTGCAGATCCTCCACAAGGTTGATGTTGAGGCTGAGAGGCTGTGTAAACCTGACGACTGTCCTCAAGACATCTACAACGTCATGCTGCAGTGCTGGAGCCCCAAACCTGACGACCGGCCCACCTTCATCGCTCTCAGAGACTTTCTGCTCGAGGTCACTCAGCTTCACCTCGTTATCTCATCAATACGCAGAATAATGGGTTTAAAAGCAGAGGGGCACCAATCAGACATTTTTATGGATGATTTTAGATCATCTGACTTGTTGATACCAATTTTAGCCTAGCCCATTCTGATCCAAAAATGACAAGAACATAGTTTTTTTTTTCCTTCTTTGTGAAGTGAGAAGGATTTTGTTTAAATAAAAAATAGATTTTTCAATTAAAAAAAAGATAATTTAAAATTAAGTAGCAGTTGTGTGAAACTTTCAAAATAATTGGAACGGAAAAATGTCTAAATTTCGATTCACTTTGATCACTTCAGTGATGATAAAAACAGCTAACATGCTTCTTCTTTCAGTAATAACTTCCATTCTGAAGAATGTTACAGCACTAACACAATGCATTTTGATGTTGAAACACTTTACGTGTGATATTTTTCACAACAGGATCTTGAGGCTGCATCTTAAGTGCCTCTTCTCCTGTGTTTGTGTTTGATCAGATGTTGCCGACAGACATGAAGGCCCTGCAGGACTTCGAGGAAGAAGAGAAACTCCAAATTCAAATGAACGACGTCATTACGATCATTGAGGGAAGGTCAGTGTGACTAACCAGCAGAAGCAGTTTGAGAAAGCTGAAACTTTTGCATCCTTAAAAAGTCTTGAATTTGTGTATCTTAAAATTAAGGTTTTAAAAAGTCTTAATTTATTTTTTAAAATAGGTCCCTTGCTTAAATACCTTAATTGCAGGTCTTATATTTTGTGGTGGCAGGGCTATTTAATCTTGTATATTTTGTGTAGTCTTCTTTTTTTCTCCTGGGGTGCTTGAGTTGCTTCTTCATTGTGCTCTGTGGCTTGAGGCGGTTCAGGCTACCGCTAGCTAGCAGCTAATTGTCCCCTGCTAACTAACCAAATTATATTAACAGCTTTATATTAACAGCTATATTAGCAGGAACGATTGGTTCTGGTTCCTGCAGTGGGGAATAAGTTATCAAGCTAAAAAGTGAGCTAGTTAGCTAGCAAGCTTGCTTTTTTGTGTTTATCATTGTTTAAATGTAAATTTATCACCAGTTGGCTGCATGATGTTCATCTTTGTTACAATGCTGCATTGATTCTGTGCAAAAAGATTGGCATTTTGGGGATTAACACTGTTTCTTTTGTACATTTCTGATGTAATGCAGGTCTCAAAAACTTTTAATGGTCTTAAAAAGTCTTAAATTTGAGGAAAACCCTGTTTTAATTACATTGATCTGAAAAGAAGAAACCAAACTCATACTGGCCTTCAATTTTTCTGATTGGTCAAATGTTTTCAAAGGAAATAAAAGCAGAAATGAGTTTTTCACCTTCCTTGTGCCCGTGTCTTCAGGGCGGAGCATTACTGGTGGCGCGGGCAGAACCGACGGACGCTGCGTGTCGGTCAGTTTCCTCGGCACGTTGTGACCTCCGTGGCCGGCTTGTCCGCCCAGGACATCAGCCGGCCGCTGAAACACTCCTTCATCCACACTGGACACGGCGACACAGACCCTCACAGGAGCTGGGGACACGCAGACCGCATTGACAGGTGAACACCAGCTAAACTGACTGTTTATTAACTGATTATTTTCAATGTAAGTGTAGCATTTAGGAGTTTAAATAAAACATTTCTCTCACATCACAATGTTGCTTACAATTTAAAATCAAGTCTAACAATAAAGGTGGGTAAAAATGCAAGTAGAAGTCTTGAGGCTGGTGATAACAAGACATGGGGGGGGGGGGTTAGGGTTAACCGTAGCCTGTAGATATGGCAATTACAAGTCTTAATTTATGTTGTTGCGTAGACAATTTAATCTCAGATATTCTATGTGGTTTTTTTATTATGGGATCTTTCTATCAGACAAAAATTTTCATTGTGCGCAGACATCTCCTCTCATTGTATGCTGTGATTCAAGGTAGTAAAGGCTATCGGTAACAATCTGCTAATGCTTGTTTGCTAACTAGCTAGCTAGCTAATGAGCCATATGCCAAAGCTGCTGCCAAGAGCCACAAAAAGACCCCAGAAATTTCACAGTTTTGGTCCCTGCATGTTTTTTTGTACATCTCTGTCGTGTTGCAGCTCTTAAATTTTATTCATACTGGTCTTAAAAAGTCTTAATTTGAGTTGGTGAAACCTGCATAAACCCTGTTCTTGAATATCTGACCAAACCAACTGGCTTTTAGAGGAGAGCTGAGATCAAGTAGATTAAGTAGCTCTACAGTAAAACATAGTTTGCAAATTTCAACAGGTGCACTTCAAGAAGCTGGATGTTAACCTGCTTTATCAACTCCAAAACAAGTTTTGAAGTGTTTTTGGGATTGTTCTATGTTGAAAAACAACAGGAAAAGTGGAAAAGATGTAGCTGAATTAATCTATTTAGAATTTTGACAATTATTGGAGGAATTATGCAATAAATTCAGACTTTTGGACTTCATTAAAGTGAGATTCACAGCTGTGATGAGCTTATAGAAACTTCTGATCAGAGCCGTATTTACAGTGCAGTTCCCACAGCTCTCCACTGGAGGGCAGCAGAGCCCACCACTGTTTCACACGTTGTCTAGATTGGTTCTCACAACAGCAAATTGTGTGTCATATATACTTAGACATTTGATTTAATTTTGTCCTGCAGCTTTTATAACCTCAGAAGAACTAAATTTGTTCTTCCTCAGTTTGTATTTGGGGAACCCGATGGACCCGCCAGATATCTTGGGATTTGATTCTGGATCTGCAAGACCAACCAAACTGCCCAACCGTGCAAAGAGTAACTTGTTTTTATTTAATTTGACTGTGATGATGTTAGATCTAAAGCTTCTGGTAAAGTCTAACAAACTCTGTTTTTAACAGAGAAGCCTCCTCCTCGTCCACCAAAGCCAGCTGTTCTGCTCAAAAGTAAGTTTTCCTCTTTGCAACCCAAGATCCCACATTTCCAAGCCTCACCACAGTGTTTCCATGCGCTCTCAGAGCCGCTGTACGACTCCGTGATGGACGACTACGATGACGAGGACGACTTCAGCACATCATCTGGGCTGAAGAAGCTGGGCGCGTCTCTCGGTCTGAAGCTGCGGCCGTGGGAGGGCAGCGGCGTGCGATCGGCCAAAAGCGAGGTGTCGCTCATCGACTTCACAGACGACAGCTTCAGCTCGACCACGCCCTCGCCGCTCACAGAGACGCACCAACCGGATGAAGACACTCTGAAGGTAGATTCTGACTCACCAATCTCCTTGTGTGACTTTTTCACCACAGTCTGAACGACTGAATTACGATATTTTCACCCAAACAAAAATCCGATCCACTATTTCCAGATAACCGAGTGGAGTTTTCCGCCCTACCTTCTTCAAATCGAACAAAATTGGTGTCAAACATTTCGGCTACGTTTGTGCAGCAAGATTTTTTGTTTGTGCCAATATCATTTTAAAGATATTAATAAAAGGTTTCCATAGGTCATCAGAGATGATGACCTTTTATGGGGCCAATTTCAAGGTGTTAAATTCCAAAATACAATTAAGTCATATTTGATATAGCATTTTTTTAACTGCTTAAGTTAACATAGTTACTTTATGGTGCTATGAAATGGCACTAAGTGTGTGGAAATACATAATACTGTCTTTAAAATCAATCCATAAACTGGTCCATGTATTATTATTTCCAGCAATCCACATGTGATTTGCTTTGTGGATGTAGCCCATTCACACAGAAGTCTCATTGCTGTTTTATTAGTAGTATGAATGACGATTAGCATACATATTTGTTCTTTACTTGAACGAGCATCAAGTAAAGCCAGATGGCCTCCAAACCATGACAACACAAACTTGTAATTACAGCTACCGCTCTTAACTTTTCTATTTTCTGTGCTTTTGTTTTGCCAAATCTTCACAATGTCAGGATCGTGTTTCTGTGTATTTATTTTTAGAGTTTTTTGTCTTCAGTTTGCTCCCTCTGTCTCTGCGTCTTCCCCGTTGATTGTTCCCAGGTGTGTCTCGTTCCCTTGATTACCCCTGTGTGTATTTAGTCCCACCTGTTGTCTTTGTTTGTTGATTGTCAAGTGTATGCTGCTGCGTCAGTCTATACTCTCCAGTGGAACTGCCAAGTCCTGGTTTGTGCTTGCTCTCGTTTTTGTCCTTATTGTCAGTTGTTACTGGCATTTAGCTGTGTGCTTGTTTCCTGCCGTGCTGCCTGTCCTGGACTGCTTGTGAGCATTTTCATTATTAAAATCATCATCACCATAATCTGGGTCTCGGGGGTCTCTCCTCACCTCATCCACTACACTGACCGTGACACACAAAGCAAGTTCAGATGTTTTTATTTGTTTGCATTCTTGTTGCGCAGAAGGCTGTAAAACATCAATTCTCCAAGGAGCAGCATCCAGACTGTGCCAAGTCACGGAAAATCTGGTTTTGTTTGCTCGATCTTTCACAGTTACCATCCTTTCAGACAAAGTTTGTGTTTTCTGTTTGGATACATCTGTTTAGTTTCAGGGCTGAAGATGCTACTGCATCACAATAGATGATTAGGCATCCACAAAGAGGGATGCATTTTAGCTGAATGATTTGAAGAGGATGCACAGGTTTACAAGATTTCTTTTTTATCAGTAATGATACCTTCTGTAAGATGTCAAAAACGGATACAGTGGATTGAATTTCTAAAATCCACAAATACTTGAGACAGCTTCTGAAGATATTATGATTTAATGTTTTAGATACAAGTAAATAAAATCAACACATTGGCGAATCCGTGAATACCGAACGGTGGAGAGGAGTTCATTGTAGATCAGTTTAATCTGTTTTTGTTTGCTTTTGTCTTGAAGCCCAAAATGCAGATGGGAAAATAAAAAAATAATATAAGTCCGTCAAAGGTTTTACTGGAACTTAACAAGATTTTTTTTCTGGAACTTTCCACCAGAACTCGACTTTTAGTTCCAGATTTTATTTCACGTCATACAGACGTGAAATAAAGCTGACATGTGAGCTATAGACTGCAGCTACTGTATGTTTTACTGACATTTGAATTATGCTACTCATAGCAATCTCTTCCTGTTTACTGTAGATTTTTAATCATGTCCACATGAATATTTATCCTAATGAAAGCTGTAATAAATGACTTATTTTAGAACAAAATGCACGTAACTCACCCCTGAAATTCTCTCTTTGCTAAGCTAGCTGCAATGCCACAGATTCTTCTAGTTGAACTTACCAAAATAAAAGCACTTCCTGTTCCATTGATTCATACATTTAACACGACTGAGTTGTAATTTAGACCTTAAATTTGAACATCTTTACCATTTAAAATGGACAACATAGCTTTGATATATGGATTTAAAAATGTTTTTCTAATATTATTAAAAAATATTCAGCTGAGACGAGAAGAACAATATTTAGTGTAATTTATAATTGAGTGGACAATTTATAGTTTGTTTTTTTTACAGAAATTCAACAAGTTCTCATCTATTGTTGTTTTTTCTTAGAGCATAAGTTTCTAATGGGGTAAATATTACATGTGACTAGTTTTCTAAACAATATAAAGTAACTTTTAGCAGCTTTTTGTGGTGAATTAAAAAATTTTAAATGAAATACTGCTGCTAGAAAATATTTAAAGGTTTGTAGATAATTATGTAACATTTATTTGCTAATTTAGACCCAAGAACAACCATAAGTGATACAGGGCTAGAGATGAATTAGAGGTCATGGATTTAATGGGAAAATGTTTATTGCTCTGTCTGCCATATCAGCTACGTTGCCTTTGCTCTGGAGCTTGCTGCGGTCAAATGTCAGGTTTTAATTAACCGCCAAAGCTCATTGACCGCACTGTGGGTCATGGAACTGAATTTATGGAAAGCAATGTTGTTCTACGCCTCATTGAGCTGAGGTTGGAAGTTAAGATGATTTGTTTTTCCATTAGCGGCAAACCCAAATCCCCCAGTGGAGCCAAGCTAGCAATTAGTGGAGAGGCTCCTATCTAATCTGAAGGTTTTAGCCTCTGACCTTTTAACTTAACCCATTCCCACTGTGAAAGCAAGGTAACACCAGTACAGTGGGTCTAAAGACGCATTAGAGACCTTCCACGACCAAGAACACTAATAAAATCACAGCTGAAAGTTCAAACAAGCAGTGATCATCATCAGTTTTACTGTTCTCCAAACAGGTGGGATGACCTTTAGCCTGGAGACGTGATTCATAACTTTTCCTCTTGGATGCATGATGATGCACTCAAGCAGGTGCAGCGTGATGATGATTGGAGCTCATCGATCGACTGCGTACCCCTCATGCTTCAGATATCGACAGAAATTCAAGCCTGCAGCTTCAGTCTGCTGTCAGAGATCTGGACTGAGGAACATGGTGAAAATGTGAAGCCAGCTTCCATGTTGGAGATCAGAGTCAGAATGGAAAAATCAAACCAAAAATGCATCTTTTTCTTAAATTAAAAAAATAAAATAAAATATTGGAACTGATATTTGATATCTCACCCTATTCTTGCTCAGTGACTGTTGCAGTAATAAAAGTCTGAACAAACAATCCACATCCATCACACATCAAGCAGACGAATACCTGACTATGGCCCGAGTAACTAAATATAAACAATGAAATTAAACAATTTACGGAAATAATGAATGATTCACCTGCAATAGCCTGAATGCTAACTCACTGCTAACACACCCTTGCCAGCTAGCTAGCTAGCTAACCAATGATAGACACAAAAAGCTGGCTACCTAGCTAACTGTTACTCCAGAGAAATGTACAATCTTCTTCCAGCCAACTGTTGAAAATGTTAGCTTCTCTGTTCAGTGATAAACACAAAAAGCTAGCTAGCTAACTAGCTACCTAGTTAGCTAGCTAACTAGCTAGCTTTTTGTGTTTATCACCTAATTGTTCGCCAGTTGGCTGGACGAAATTTGTACATTCCTGTGGAGATATAGGTCTTAAATTCCTTTGACAATAGCCTTAAAAGGGTCTGAAGAGTCTTACATTTGAGTTGGTGAAACCTGCAGAAACCCTGTTTTAATCAATGCAGCCACAGGTTTGTTTGCCCAGCTTTGCTGTCTCTAGCGACCTTTCTGTTGCTGCCTTTGTGTTTTTACCAATGCTTTTTCTGTAAATATCAAAAGTTAGCATCTTATCGTAAACTGCGACTGTTTCAGATGAGGTCGTCACATGTTAATTTGTTTCATTTTCTCTTTCTCTGACTCCTGACTGTTTTAATTATCCTGTTTCCCCCCTCAGGACACGCCGTCCATCCTGGACTGGCCTCTGCCCCAGCCAGCCTACGACGAGGTCACTGCAGACTTTGACGACCAATCAGAGGATCAGGAGGTGCGCTCCATCAACAAGGGCCCGCCTGAAGAAACCCTGGGCCCCCCTCTGTCCAGCATGGCGGGAAGGAGCGAGTCGCAGTCTGCCGACCTCTTCCAGGAGCTGCAGAGAGAGGTAGGTCTGCAACCACTGGAAGCTCCTTGATCAACAGTAGATTATTAAACACAAGCTAAACCAGAAGATCAATTAATCGCATGATAAATTGAAATAAGCTTGATAATTTCCATCTGCCCCTTCTTCTTGCTTTTGTCTACTTACAGGTGATGGTCAAGCTCCAGGTTCCCATGGCAACCGGTCGTTCCCTCCCGTCCTCCCCCACCCCGATGCCTCTGGCTCCGTTTGGCGCCCACAGACAGATCTACCTTCCTCCGCCCTCCCCCTCCTCCTCTTCCACCTCCATCACTTCCTGCTTCGAGGACCGGCCTGTGCTGCCCCCCCGCAGCCCCGTGCCCCCCTTACGCCCCTCCAAGCAGAGCTACGCCACCCGCGGCGCCCAGCAGGGGGCGCGCTCCAGCTCCATCTCCCTGGGAGACGAGGACAACGCTCCGCCTCAGATCCCACCCAGAGACCACGCTTTCTCCCAGCCGGGCTCCCGCTCCTCCTCCCCGCTCCCGCTGGCGCCGGCTCTGTCCTCCACGCTCGTGGTGCTGCCACCGCCGCCGCTCTTGGTGTCCCCGCGGCGGGCGGCGGGGCTCCTCGGCCCCCTGCTGTCCTCCAGCTCCTCCTCTGTCTCCAGGCCGGCGACCTCGTCTTACTCCTCCACCGCGCTGCTGGAGCCGCTCGCCTTCAGAGAGGGGCGGGGCCTGTCCGCCATGATGGACAGCCCTCAGAGCTCCGCCCCCAACCCGCTGCCGGAGAGACCAGCCTTTCTGGAGCGGTTCGTTCAAACTCACCTGATCAGAGTTCAGTTCATCCATTCATTCATCCAACGAACCATCCATCCGTTCATCCATCCATCCATCCATCCGTTCATCCAACAAACCATCCAACCATCCGTCCGTCCATCCGTTCATCCAACAAACCATCCAACTATCCATCCATCCATCCGTCCATCCATCCAACCATTTGTCTGTTCATCCAACCGTCCCTCTGTCCAGTTATCGTCTCACTCATTATTATTCTGAGCTCCTGGTTTTTGTTTTTTCTGATAAGATACGGCGCAGCCAACATGGCGGCAGTCAAACCCATGATGCAGCAGCAGCAGCAGCAAACGGGCGGAGCGAAACCAAACTCCTCCTACAACAACAACAACGGCGGGACCGCAGCTCCCAGCATGCAACAGGAGCAGAGCATCACACAGGTGAGCTCAGACTCTCTCTCTTGAAATGTGGCGATCCCACAAATGCCAATGTTTGCTGCAGGCGAGGAAAACTGAAATCAGTAATTTTTCAGCATCCGACTGACCTCGTTTATTAAAGTAACAACCATTTGTCGACCGCGTTTTAATTAGCAGAACTCTCTGTTCACAAAGCAGCAGATGTGACCTGATTTCTGCAGAACATTTTAGCCTTAAAGCAGAAAATCATTAATCATCAGTTCCCGTGATTGGAGGGAAACCTCAAAGTGCTGTGGGCTCATTTAAAATAGGTTGCAGCTTAATTCATTGTACCAATTAATAATTATTAATAACACTGAAATGATTACCCTCATGTTTTTCCTTCTTTGTATTAACAATGTTTGTTAAATATTTGTATAGTAAATCTATTTATTCTAAATATTTTTGGCACCTGGCCTATAAGAGGGAAAAGTGTTCATGCTCACTGCAAAAACAAAACCTTACCAAGTAATTTTGGTTCAGTTTCTGGTACAAATATCTTGGAACATTTGAATTAAGACAAAACTGACTTACAAGTATCTTTTCAGGATGATATATGAGCTTATTTGAAGATAATAGATCCTTCGTATTGATGAAAATAATACCAGTTTCACTGACAGATTATTTCAGACATAACATTTTTTCTATAAGTAAATTATTTGCCAATGGAACCAGTACTTGAAGTATTTTTGGTTTAGTTTTTAGTACAAATATTTTAGGTCACTTGAAATAAGTCAAAACTAACTGAACATTAGCTTGTAAATAAGTAAGTAGATAATTCATGAAAAAGTGGAAGATTATTTCACTTATAACAAGACATTTGATAAAAATTATAAGTGTAACTTTTTCATCAATATTAAGGAATAATTCACTCAAAACAAACTCTTTTATTTTGAAAAGTTATTTGTAAGTTAGTTTTATCTTATTTCAAGTATCCTAAAATATTTACACTAGAAATCTGAATGAAATACTTGGTAAGATTTTGTGTTTTTGCAGTGTTTCATTAACTTCTGTGTCATTTCCTGTCACTGGTGCTGTTTGCAGGTCCAAGGAGCCGTTCATGGCGTCACGACGGAGGAATGTAAAGCTGCTCTGCAGAGCCACAACTGGAGCGTTCCTCAGGCTGTTAATTTCTTAAAGGTACATTTATTCCTCCAGTTTTTCGCAGTTTGCTCGAATTAACGCAAAACCAACCAGTCCCTGCATTTTTCTCCACAGAATTGCATCATTTTGTGTTTTTTGCTTTTTTTTTTTTGGTGAGAAACACTGGATTTATGCTAACTCCCACCTGCAGGTGGCAGTGTTTATTACTTCCTCTACACTGCTGCCTCATCCTTACTTGATGCCAAGTTATCGTTCGTGATCAATATGGTCAGTAACTAAAGCTGAGATTTACAGTCACCTTTTTCCAATCAAAATTTAGGATGTTGATTGGAAAAATTACAAAAACTATTGTGAAGTCCTGGAAAACTGAAATAATGAAAAATGAAAAAATGTCCTCAACTGGAGTGGCAAATATTGTCATGACAAGATGCGGCCTGTTGATAGGCTGCTATCAAAGAGTGATGAAATTAGGTTAAACCTCTTTCTTATTGTTTATATTTTTAACTCCCAAACATCTTTGTTTCTCAGCTGAAAGAAAGAGTTTTGATGTTATAAAACACAAACATCTGCACACTATAAATGTATAAATGTTAGCATCCTGCACTGATAAAGAAGATCAGCAGCGAAGTCTCGTTGTTATTATTGTGTTAAACCTCATTAATGTCACTGAGCGTCTGCCTGAATATTGAGGCTCGGTTACTGTTGACACCTCTCCGCTCCTCCTTCCTGCAGCTCCTTGGGGACTGTCTGCCACTTTAGGTGTCATCCCAAACTAGTTCCCTTTAAGTGGCTCATAAATCAGAAATGCTGCTGACGCTCCTCCAAACTGCTCCAGCAGCTCATTTTAAAACATGAAACCAAAACAAGTTGGAGGTCTTCCTCTCTCAATAATATGGCTGAAAAACTCATCATAACATAAGCATTCCATGTCAGTCAATATTGATAATTACTGATTAGTGTTTTCCTTTAAATATCTTATACTACCAAACTGGTGGTCTGACCTTTCATGTTTTATCCACAGTTTTCACTCAATCATGTTTTTTTATTTTACATCAGTTATGAAGAAGAACTGTAAACTGCTGCTGTCAGTTACTCAGCAGGTCGTTGCTAGGTAACCAAAGCTGGGAGGGAACTTGAAAAGGCTACTTACCCAGCAGTTTGTTGCTAGGTAACTGCAGAGCGACTGAACTGTTCCTACTTGTTAAATTCAGAGGAACTGCTCTTTCTCGTGTTAAATTCAGAGGAACTGCTCCTTCTCGTGTTAAATTCAGAGAAACTGCTCCTTCTCGTGTTAAATTCAGAGGAACTGCTCCTTCTCGTGTTAAATTCAGATGAACTGCTCCTTCTCGTGTTAAATTCAGAGGAACTGCTCCTTCTCGTGTTAAATTCAGAGGAACTGCTCCTTCTCGTGTTAAATTCCTCCACCCTCTGCGCTGCAGGTGGAGCAGCTGTTTCGTTTGGGTTTGAGGTCGAGAGCCGAGTGTGAGGAGCTGCTGCAGCGCCACCGGTGGGACCTGGAGCAGGCCAGCACCGTCATGCTGGATGCATACGGACCGCATTGCAACAGGTGATTCAAGAAAAGACCAGGAGAGAACCAATAAATACATTTCCTTCCATCATCGTCATTTGGTTCTGTCATTTTGTCATTGAAGAGGAGGGCAGAGTTCCCAAAACTTGTACTCAAGTTAGAATAGCACAAATTCAACATATTTTTACTCCAGTGAAAATAAAAAGTCTTAAGAATTTACTTGAGTACGAGTAAAAAAAAGTATTAAAAAGTCTACTTTGGTCTTTAAAATACCAAAATTTCCACTTAACATTATAATTTTGGTCCATCTGATTGTGTAAATTTTAAACATTAAATGACTGATAAATTTGTTCAGTTACTCAGTACTTGAGTTAACTTTTTACTAAATATTTTTCTTTCTCTTACTTGAGTAATTTCTTAGTAGTTACTTTGTACTTTTATTTGAGTAAAAATATGTTGAAGTAATGCTGCTCTTACTTCATTATAATTTTGTGTACTCTACCCATCTCTGTCTAATACGACTGAAATCAACATATTGATAACCTGTGAGTTCAGAAGCGATCAGGACTAAGCGAAGCGCTTTGTGTGTGTGAACAGGAAGTTGACCTGAGGGCCAATCAGACGCTGACGGCTCCTGACCCGGTGACACCGAGGCGCCCGGACGACTCGCCGCTCCAGAAGATCACGGCCTTTAGACGTTCCCACATTTTATCACGTTACAACCACAGAGTCCATCCAGGTGGACTGCTGGCTAACTTCTGAAGGCTAATGGTTTCACTGGATCTTATTGATTAGGTGTACAGCACCAGCAGAAAGTATTCACACCCCTTTGTAAGGCTGCATTTTGGGGGGTTTTTTCTACCATTTGCTATATATAGTAATATTTTGTTCATTTTTTCAGCTGGAAACGAATAGGAACAGGTTTAATCACAGAAGCCTCTTCTTGTTGTTCAATGTTTTGCCTTTAGTCTCAGGTGCAGAACTGTCCTCTGTCTCTTTACTTAAAGTTGTACTTTGACACAATCCAGGATACGTTATTTAGAGAAGTCCTAAATCCAGTTCAGTCTGCAGATGGACTCCAATCAAGTGGCAGAAACATCTGAAGGAGGATCAGTGGAAATCAGATTCACTACAGTTCAGTGTCACAGCAACCAGTTTGGATGCTTTAGTCGCTATTATGTTTAAATTGCTGATTGGACAAAGTAACAGGATGGCGATAATATTGGTAAAACCTGAAATTATGACGATCATTTTTAACAAATCCTTATTCTCTGCGCTCTCTTGGACACTGCGTCAGGAAACAATATGTGAACTCATGATGTAGTATATTTACCCAGAAAATATCACATTTTAAGCAAATCCTTTACAGCAATGGTGATATTTTTGTAACTAAAATGTGTTTCTTTTGCACAAATGTAACAATGTCTTTACTTTGTCATAAAAGCTGCAGTACGTAAATTTAATAAAATATGTCTTTTACATATTTGTTAAAACTGTCAACATAACAACCTGTCAGAGCCGGGAGGAGGGATTTACTGCTGTCAATCAACTACTAAATGTGCTAATGGCAAAGAAACAACTTACAGTTACAGAAAAACTGTTTACCTGCTATCAGTGGCTATGCTAACTAGCCTGAGTGTGATTGGCAGCAGTAAGACCTGCCTCCTTTCTCTGATTGGTTGTTTCTAGTTAGCACTGCCTTTCTAAGGAGAAGGCAGAGTAGTTCAATTTTTCATAAATTATTTGTCATGCCAAACTATCACAGCACACTGACAGTTTTAACATATATATAAAGTATTTTTTTAATAATAGTAACATATTACAGCTTTAATGGCTTTTTATAATAGATCTGCAACTAAAACAGCAGAAAATACAAAGGGGTGTGAATACTTTCCACCTTTAAACAAGGTAATAAGTGAGAAGCTCTGTCCAGACTTGAAGGCTGATGCTCACCGATGCTTTGCAATGCACTGTAAGGCTCTACATGCAGGCTCATTCTCAGCTGACCGAGCAGCTTGCTGGGTGCTAGATTTAGTTTGCAGAGTTTGTCGGTGGCTGCAGCAGAATGCCTCCTCCTCCTTAGTGATGCCATGTAAATCCTGAGGCAATGTATTTATGCTTAGATGTACAGATAATGTTGTAAATAACCTGGTATCATGTGAGCTGCTGGTCAGGCTGATGTAACTTATGGTATTCTACATTCAGCGTTTGTTTCCTGTGGAGGTTCTGTTTAACTTTTATTCTCTATGTCAGATTTTTTTACGGGACTGCTTTTGTGCTCTGATGACACATAACAGCCACCTATTGATTAGTGGCTCTTAAAGAAGGTCCTCGTTAGGCACATTAGTGGGAGAAAGGTGACTGATTGTTACCATCTTGTTTTGCTTTTCTTCTTCTCAGGCAGATGCATACAGGGTATTACTTATTGTTATGAAGCTACTGTAATGAAGACATAAGCTGAAGAGCTTTCTATGTAATTAATACATAGTTCCCGTGTGATTTTGTAACAGCCATTTTGGCAGGCAGTTGCTACGGAGTTGCCATGACAACAACAAACAAACCACAAGTTTAAAACTAGCTCTGGTTTTGTTCCTGTCTAACTTATAAACAACGTAAGTACATTACATCTTACAGTACATCACCTTACATCACCTCTGTGTGATTCTAATATAAATATCAGATATTTACTGTATGTAGTTCGTACTGCCGAACTAGTAAAATTAGCTTAGCTAATGTAGCTTTTACCTGCTAGCTAAGACGGACATGTAGACTGCGTGTTTGTTACTTTATGTACTTACTCTGCCGGTCACTAGAACCTTGTTATTCACCTGAAGAGTTCGTACATCCTTTACAAATCCGGTCAAACACTGATTGTATGCGTCCATGGACAAAATCCTCCATTTTCTATGCACTCTTCACGTTCACAAAGTAGCAAGTCGTAATATGAGATCTGCTTGTCCACATCCTCGAGCTTATTTTCCTTCTCCGTTTTATACGCGTCGATCCCGACAGCTGCGATTTGTTTATATTTATTTCACGTTGGTTAAGAGTGTCCACATATTTTATTTTTGTTGATCTCGACACCATTGATCATTTACGCATTGCGCATGCGCCTGCCTTCTAATACATGGGAGCTATGTATTAAACTGCTGCTGCCGATGTCTGTGTGTGAGCAGAGGTGGATATTTAATGTAAAGCTAAAAGGAGCTGTATAGCAAATCATATCAATGCCAAACAGTTTGTTGCAGAAACACTGGATCTTATGAAACCTTATTTAATTTGTTTTATATTAACGTCTCAGAAGCAGCTTCGGAGAAAGATCTTGTGCTAAATGATTTGTAAAAGGCAGATTGAAAGAATTGGAAGTGGCAAATGAAAACAAAGCTTGTAATCTTTGTTTTCTTTTTATTATTATTATTATTAAATTAAACATCTCATTAAAAACTCAAGGTTTTTGTGTTTTACATGCAGATTGAATAAAAATAAGTGAAATATTTGGAATGGATTCCTGATTTACATGATGTAGAAAATCAGGGTGTTCGCGCATATTAAAATGTCTAAAACTCTTTCTTTTTGAAAAAGTCAAGTTGACCTTAAATTGTTTAATCACAGGTCTTATCTTTTGTGATGGTAGGATTATTTAATCTCATATATTTATGTGGTCTTTATTTTTGCGATATCAATATCGCTAATTAGCTAATATACCTTTGCTAGTTGGCATAGCAAAGGTATGCTAGGTATATGCTAGCTAATGTACTTATGCTAGCTAGCAAAGGTACATTAGCAGCTGTATTAGCAGGAATTATTGATTCTGGTTCTTGCAGTGGAAACGGAGGTAGGAACAAAACTAACTAGCTAGCTTAAAAGAAGCTAGCTAGCATCAAACAGCCCCATATCATCACACTACCACTGCCGTGTTTGACTATAGGTGTGATGTTCTTTTTGTAAAAAGAGGATTAGAACAGACCTGACACAAACTTCCCCCACGTATTATCAGGACCATCAAAACATTTTTGGCCATCAATATTTTTGCTGAGTCTTTTCTCTTTACTGTTGAGTTATTTAATCAAAACAATCAGATTTAATTGCGTTTAACTACTTTTTCATCGTAGCTTCTTTGCTGTTTTTTTTTCAAACATTTTCTGGACTTTAGACCTCAGGTCAGCTGCTAAACGGGACTCTGGTTTCTAATGGAAGTCCTGTCTCTGCTCCTGTGGGATTCAGCCTCTTTTTTGCCTCACACACACTCACACACACACACACACACACACACACGGTGTCCCACTCAGTCAGTCACACCTGCTGGTCAGATTGGTTGCAGCTGCAGAACTCCGAGGCCTGGAGGCTCGCTGTGATCCCTGGATGCTGTCCGGATTTCTCGGCTACATCGGTAAGCACTTTGTCACCCTCCATGCCTCTCACACACACAAACTTTTTCCTTCAGTCAAAAACACACAAAAAGTGACTTTTAGAGTCCATCCACTTCCCTTTATACTAGTGTTGTATTAAAACTGTATGAAGCTTTATTATATTTTTTATTTAGCGCTGTGAGTTCCGCGCTAAACTCACGGCGCTAAAAGTGCTAAGAGCACTTCTGCTAACTGCTATTAGCACGACATAGTTTGACAGGTTTTCATTGTCTTTCAGGGAACCAATACGCATCCTTAAACTGACAACAAATTTTGCTGACACTGCCATGATTGACAGCACTAAGACCCGCCTCCTTGCTCTCATTGGTTGTTTCTATTTAGCACAAGAAGGCAGAGGAACTTTAATTTTTCACAGATTTGTCTTACTGTCAAAATAAATTGACAGTTTCAACAAACATGTAAAAACAAAGTTACATACAGCAGCTTTAATGTCAGAATTTACCTGCGTTTTATTTTACTTTACAACAACCCTGTAAAGAACAAATTTGTCTTTAAAATGTTTTAGCATCTACAAGAACAGTTAAGTGTGAGAAGGAGAGATTCAGACTGTTTTCTGTGAAAGCTTCACAAAGACAAAGACAGGTTGATAACAAATCAGTAAACGGCTCAATGGCTCTCAGGAGCTTCAATGATAAATAAACTGCACTAGTTAATTGGAGCTGCTGAGGTGTTTTGGGCAGTAAAAATAAAGATTACTTTATTTTATTCCTTTTTTCCAATCCAAATGAGTTTAATCTGTTGTAATTCCTGCAAATTCAAGTCAATATTTAGACTTAAATTTGCTTGCGATGCTGTCACATCTCCTTAATCAGGCCGTTCGTCCTTAGAAAAACTTTAATATGGCAGAATTAAAACAATTCTGCAAAGTAGAGTTGGTCAAAATTCCTCCATGTTGATGTAAAAGAAATATTGCCAAATTGAATAAACGGCAAACATTTTCATGTAAGGCCAGGTTGGATAAAGCTGACGGACAAAACTGTTGATTAAAACATGTATTTTATGTGGGCTATGTTACATTTACACATTTAACACGCAAATACAGAACAATAAAATACTTTTTACAGCACTGAACGCAAATTGATGAGGATATAATTAGACCCAATGCATAAAAGTCACCACTTGTTTTTTTGTTGTTGTTTTTTTTTTCAGAACAACAAGCTTTATCCAACAAGCTGAGATCCATTTCCAGTCGTATCTCTGAGTTGTTTTTTAGTTGAGTTCAATGTGATGCTAACTTTCACCTCAATTTACGCTTTGTCAGATTGCTTTGTTTGTTCTCCTACTTCAGGACACAGCAGGTTAATCAAATGAATCCTTCCCAAAGCCGAGTTTGTTTCGGATAAATTAACATTTTATCCTGCAGACTCCCACCACGGACATCAGAAGTTGCTTTCATTAAAAAACAAACTAATTAATAAATGCTACCTTGGACGGAGTTTCTGTTACTTTTATTTTCTTTCAAGAGTTTTAAAAGCATCATTTGAAAGCCGGAGCGAACCTCCTCGCTCCGTCTCCCATCTGTTTTCTGCCTTTGGGTCCGATCCAGTTGGAGCTGGAGCGCGAATGTACCCAAAGGCTTCACTGACGCAGATCTGAACCTAAAGCCGTGTCATCCCCTTCATTGTTTGTAAGGGTAATTTGCTGCTGGCTTTTGAACGTAGAGCCAGAAAAATCTGAGGGCGAACATTTCCACCATTTTGTTTGTGGCCCTGCCAGCGCTGACCAAACACAATCTGGCAGCCATGCCTGACCGGGGCCACTAATGAGCGAGAGGCTCCGCATCTTGGCGCAGATGAGTGAGAGGCACAAAGTGCACACGCTCTCATAAGTTCAGTTAGAAACATGAATAATTGCACTATTTAGCAGCAGACCGCACCACAGCTAGCATGCTGAAGGGAAGCCAGAGCGTTGGTCAATGTGACTTTGAATAAAGTGGGAATTTCTTTGCTTTCACAACAATGTAAAAAATAGATAAATAAAATAAAACGTTGATCACAGGCATTTTTTAGGCTCCAGAAAAGGTTGCTGAATTATTTAACACAAATCGTCTATCATGTCCTGCTTAACAGTGGTCTGCAAACAAAAAATTATGTTTATTTAGTAACGTGTCAAATCAGTAAAGTCAGATTTGTGGGTGACATGGCAAATACTCTGTGAGGAAACCACACATTTTATTTATGAAACATTTCGTTACATAGTCGGGATTCTGCTAAAGTCATGGTACTGCAGCACAACCCTTTGTGGACCATGGGCCAGAGAAAGAAAACTGTCTGGATGTCCAGCTGTGGGACAAAATCCTCCCTGGGGTTAAATGAAGGGTGAATATTGAAATAGTACATATTGAAATTTCCACCGCATTTGGCAGTGGCAATTCCTTAATTAGTATTGGTTTCCTCTTCATGATTAAAAAACAGACAACAAAAGCAGAGCCGGCCCACGGTATATGCGAGTAACTGACTGCTTAGGGCCTCCACACCACTAGGGGTCCCCAAGAGCACAAAGCTGGCATGTTAAATATATTGTACATTTAATATAACGTTTAATAATTCAAACTAAATGGAAAAACAATTCCTATTTTTACAGTAGTTCTACAAATAATGGTTAATGGGTTCTGTGACTGTTGAGGACATATAAGATGTCAATCCTGTAAATGTAAACAAGTGTCACTTTTTTTCTTCACAGATGCAACATGTTTTATTTTCATTAATCTTAATAAATCCAGAGGACACACTTCTGGTTGGAGTCTGGCTTTGACTGGTTTATTTTAGCTGCTGTTTTTCTTTTATTCAGAGTCCCTGTATCAGCCTCTCTGTCCTGCTGTCCTTTCACTTCTCTGCAGGGAAACACACATTTTCCTCACAATCGATTTTTACCCCACTTCAAGGATGAGTCATTTTCACTCTCTTTATTTTTCACCCCTTCTGCTTCCTCACTCTGTCTCTGTCTTTCTTTTTTTCTTTTTTGTGTACTTATGTAATTATCTAATTGCTTCTTCGTTTCAGTCACTCTAATCAGATCAGATTAAGTGAGATTTCAGAGCGCCGTGTCAGTACACGGTACACAGAAAAATATGTTTGGTACAAGAAAGTAGCAGACATTCATGAGACAAATTTAAAAGACAGAGCTGAAACATTCAACACTGTGTTACTAATGGGATTGACCGAAGTGGGCCAAGAGCTGGAAACAAGGAGAAAGTCCATGAAGATGACTCGTTCATTCACAACACTGTTCACTACAGCTGCTGAAATGATCCAACCTGCACAGCAAATGGCAAGTCCCACCAATTGTCCTGTTTTTATTTTTAAAAATACACAAAATATAGTTTTAAATAGTTAAATACATTAAATTTTAAATTATTTTTACGATTAAAGATGACCTCTGATGTTTCCTTAAGCAGGTTAGGATATATCAATGGCCTATACAAAACATGTTCATTTAATTTTTTGCACAAAATTATTCCTAAAGAGATTTTAATTTGGTTCTTTCAGAATGAGCTGTTCTAGGGCGTCCTGTCACTTTAAATCTAAATAAACTGCTGAATGCCACCCCACCCCCAATTCAACGTTTACACTTGCATGTGAAAATCGCTGCAAACAGGTGCGCAACAATGCAATCTTACATTTTTGACAAGCATAAGTAGAGCCTCCTGCACAACCAACAAGAATGCAGCAAGTGGTTTCTGGATGGTGAGTCAACAACAAAACACTTGTCTTTAACAGCAGCCATTGTACAGAGATAAAATCAGCTGACCAAACTGCTGGAGTTCAGCTTGGGTTGCTACAACCCCTGGCAAAAAGTATGGAATCACCAGTGTTGGATGAGCAGTCATTCAGACATTTCATGCTGTAAAACAAA
>NW_015114633.1:115203-118492 GCF_001443285.1 Poecilia latipinna
TAGTTGACGGCGCAGAGTCTGTTGAACAATCTGACGGTTCTTGACCAGAAAACCTGAAAAACCTTAACTTATTTCCAAAAAATAGGTAGGTGTTTTTTATTAGTTTTATCTATTTTATTTTTCTTAAGAAATTGGGCTGTTTTTAAAAAGAGTTGAAACCCAAATGGAAGTACAAAACCATGCAAAATGTAAATTTTAAATAATACGTCCCCTTGAAAACTGATTAAATGAGAGGTGAAATCCTCTTTGTTCCTGGTGTCGGTCAAAAAGAACAAAGTATGTCAGCAATTCTTTTACACAGTCTGGGTCTGGAGGTCTAATACAACACATACATCATGACATGACACCATGAAATGGAGCCCAGGAATCTGCCACATGTCAGAATTTCCAGCTATGAAACCAGGATTTGTCATTCTTATTCTTTTTAAAACTCCACCTCATCTCGTTATTGTGCAGCCTCATACCAGGTCTTAAATTAATTATTATTCTTTGTTATGGATCTGAGATTGATTACTTGTCTTTGAGGTCAATCTTGCGACCTTACACTTATGAAAGTTTGTTTGTTGACGTCCTCCGTGCTTCAATAACCTCAGACATGTGGAGGAATGGCTCGGGGCGCCTGCTGTTATTGATTGGCATTGCGTTAATGTTCCTCGCCAGGTTGTGTTCCTTCCTACAGGTGGAGGAGAGCGAGATTTTCTGAGAGCTTTCTGGCTTTATTTATCTGCTGTAAGGAGCTTATCAGATTCTCCCTGTTGTGGAGTGTCAATAATAACACAAACAACCCAGGCAACATGGAAAAATGTTAAAAATGTTCAGACACAGGGGCAGATCAAGAAAAATATTTATAGGGTGGCAAGAGGGGGCAGGGATTTTTTCAGGGGTGGCAGTATATATATAAATATATACGAAATATTGTTTTTAACTTTCATTGTTTCAAAATGAACTTCAAGTAGCACCAAGGCTTAAATACAATTTCTTAATATAGTATAATGAATTATTTTTACGTCTTTCATAGTCCTGCTAATTGATACTGGGCAGCACCTATTAGTCACTATATGATTCATTGTGTCCAGAAAACCATCCATCCATCTTCTTTACACCCTTGTCCCTTATGGGGTCGGGAGGTGCTGGTGCCTATCTCCAGCTAACGTTCTGGGCGAGAGGCGGGGTCACCCTGGACAGGTCCAGTCTGTCGCAGGGCAACACAGAGACACACAACCATGCACACACACACTCACACCTAGGGGCAATTTGGAGAGGCCAATTAACCTGACTCATGTTTTTGGACTGTGGCAGGAAACCAGAGTACCTGGAGAAAACCCACGCAGAACCTTCCTGCTGCAAGGCAACAGCTCTACCAACTGCGCCACTGTGCAGCCCGACCAGAAAACCATTTTATCCCAATACAGGACAAGGAGAAATCTGTCACGAAAATATTAGTAGCGCCATCATTTGTTATCGGATATATCTATTAAATACGACTTAAAATAAAGATTAGAAAACTGATGTTTGATATAATCTATAAACAGTTTAGTTACTGTTAGTTCTGTCAAGATGCAAGAAGGGGCGAATTTCTATTTACATTGGTCAATCGTTTTATTTTAAATATGCTGTAGGAGCCGTAGTTTGATGACTGTTATAAATATCACCACATTTTACGAACACAGGGGATTGGCTCAGTTTTTGTTGCTTGTTTTTAGGAACTGCAGCAGCTGCAGTGCGCCACAATAAAGCTGATAAACAGGTGAAGAACCAAACTAGACAGAGCCACTTCTGACTGTTTGCCAAGCCAAACATCCAATAAAAGTTTCACCAAGCCTCTACTAAGGCACTGGGGTCATGTTTCTAGACACAGGCAAAAGAAGGTTCAATTTCCAAACTTATTGATTGTTCTTGGTGATTTATTTTCCATCATTCACCAAACAATTACAGAGATCAAACGTTCCCCTGTTCTCATGCTACCTCTCTTGCTCTGGTAAAAACTATCGGCCCCAAACCCAAATGCCTGCTGGTCCTTCACCAGGCCCCTAAGCTTATAGAAAGTGGACTGACCCACATTGCTTCCTGTCTAAATTTAGAAAATAAATAATGAAACAAAGAATAAATAAAATCAACAATTATCAACCTACAAATAAATTCTGTAAATAATACAAAAAATAGACATTTAAGAATAAAGTAACAAAATTCAAATGGATAAAGAAATAAAGAAAAAAATAGCTCCAACAACTTATATTCCGCCTTTTCTCGCTCTGTATGACCCGTTGCCATGGCAACCGACAAACAACAGCTCAACGAGCAGATAGAGCAGAGATGACCGACCAAGGGAATCAACACCAAAAAAACTAACATTTCCCACACAAAAAAGTAGCAAAAACACTAAAACAGAACATCCAGTCTGTTACATTATGTTGTCAGGCTTAATGTCTATATTGTCATTATTAATAAGTTTTCGCCTGAACACCGCGGTGGTTGATTAACTGATTTAAACAGCTGCTCTACTGATGACATGGTGGGCGGGTTGTTTAGTGCTAACGGAACCAAAACACACCGAACTGCGCAGCACATGCTGAGGTTATCAAAGTCAATACCAGGCCAGCAGCAGTTCGGCTAGTATAACTGACCCACTGCTCACTTGTTCAATGTTTTCTTTAAATTAAAACTTTTTCCTCACCTGTGAAATCTGAACCCCTTATTACCATTATCTGTGGTTGAACTAACTGCTAAACATTGCGTCCGTTGTTCTGATTCTTTGCGTGGTTGTAGTATTTTCCTGACCACCGATATTCCTGACTCAATGGACAGCAATGGCGCATGTGTGACTTACGATAAATCACGTAATGTCCAGTCCAGTAATCTATACAGTGGTGGGTTACTGTACTTAAGTACAATTTTCGTGTATCTGTACTTTACTTAAGTAGATTTAATAATGGATACTTTCTACTTTTACTCCACTACATTTTACAGTAAGTATCTGTACTTTCTACTTCACTACATTTCTACAAAAGTGTCGCGTTACTCGTTACATCTAAGTCGCGTTGCGCTCATGTAAAACGCCTCTGGGTGCTTCACCTATATTGAGCTAATGGTGTCATGCAGCTCCTTCGAAGCTTCGTTGCCTTTAGCACCCAGCGGAATGTAAACAATGGTGACGAACACCGTAGTAAACTCCTGAGGCAGATAGGATGGCTGACAGCTGTTAACCAGTCCACAGTTCGTACACCAATCTGCATTCACTTACATACATTGTCCTGCTCCTTCTGACATACATTGTTTTTTCTGAGTGTTG
>NW_015114634.1:0-113829 GCF_001443285.1 Poecilia latipinna
ATATTTTTATGAGTGTTTTCGTCGACAGTAGGATGGATGGAATTATTAACACAGATTTTGATGTTAAATGTCCTGCAAACACTTGAAGCAATAAAGCATTTAAAACTCCCACTTATTTTACTGTGCTGTAGTCAAGTCTGAAGACCCTGCAGGGATTGGCCTGGAGGACTGCGTAAGCAGTTATGAGACAATGCAGGAAAGACGTGCAGGGTGCCACCATCTGCTAGCCACATGCACACCCCACAGCACTAACATAAATCTGCACTGCACTCAGCAATGCAAAGCTGCATTCCACCAGGCCGAACGTGCACTGGCTGGATACATCAACAGAAATGTGCAACTCATGCCTCATTCAGGCCCAGGTCACACAGGAATTAGGCGGGATCAAAGGGGGCTCAGATGAAACACTGTGATATGCAAAGACACTGCATCAATCCACGACGAATGGGAATATTTATTATTTGCAGTTATGGATTGTGACATTACTGAATGCATTTAACAACTTGTTAGCATTTATATAAAATAATGTGTGATTTATCAGAAGAGATTGCACATGATTCTCTTTCACTGTAGATTAATGAATAACAGCTCCTCACTACTGGCTGGAAATCTGTTGGGGAAAAAAAAAAAAAAAAAAAGCCCTGCTCCTCCGCAGTGTCTGATTTAAAAGTTGTTTATAATAGAAGAGCTCCTCTGTTCTTCTGGTGTGGTCCCTTTGGCCTTCCACTACATAAGGAGCAGTTGATATGCAAACACACAGAGCACACTCACACAAACACACACAGTTACAGGTCACCGGGGTTAATGGCAAGCTCAAGCATGGGAATGTTCAGAGGAGCCGGGTGTTAACTTTACCATTCGGATGAGCTGAACACTTGCAAAGTTGATTCTTCCCACCATCCTTGTTAGGCGACGACGGTTGCTATGCGGTGACGTTGAGAGGACTCCACAACGGCTGCCCGACATTTGGAAGACAAAGTCGTTTATTGCAGATGTTTCAGAAGATGAATGAAGTTACAATTGAACAATGTAGCTCAAAGTGTAAAAGTTCAGGTTTCTCTTCTTGTGTGTGTTGTTGGGATAAATCTACATCTTTGACTTTTAGGTTCGTCCTTCTGTAAGTAAGCACCGCATACTTGTGGCCAAAATCACATCTCCAATGACTTGAAAGGGTTCTCCCTTCCAAAGATATTTGATTCTTCTCCACATAGCTAACAAAATTCAGATGTTAAACCTCAAAAGTTCCACATTATTCTGCACTTTCTCAGTAGCTGTGACATTTCCTTGTCATGTCTCACATGACACCTCATTATGACAGCTGCTGTACCAGAACACAAATTGACTTGAGGACAAAACAGGCTTTCCAAAAAAAAAAAAAAAAAAAAAGTTACTAACTTGTTATTTTAATATTAAGTGATATTTTTCAGTACTGTCTTTTTATTGTGTTACAAGACACGCAGAACGTAAAAAAAATAAAATAAAAAATAAAAACATCTCTGTGGCGCATTCACATTTTTGAGATCTTTTTTTTGTTCTGACTTCATGGAATTTTAAATTGATTGAAATTATTTCTGGTAAATAAATGATTTAATAGCACTGCGGGCAGAGATGAGTGACCACTAATTTCATGTTTTCTTTAAAAGCCGCTCTTCACGTCTAATGTTCAGAAACTCTGGCTGATGAGAACGCAGTCAAAAAGATTGCCCAGTCCTGACGTCATACGCATGCAGAACAGCAGATGGATGAAAGACGGAGGGAAAAACTCCAGAAAAACAAGTAATTTTGAAACAGAGGAGCAACAAACCAAGTTAAACTTTGGATTTTATTCTGGAACAAAACATGATCAGCAAAACTGTAATAGTGGGTTCGATTTTTCTGACCCACATGCAAAACCACAAGTTAACTCGGTGTGTCAGTGAAGAGGGATTTATTTAAAGTATTTACAAACAAGGGTAATGATCATGAGTACTCAGAACAGAGCTGCTTTTTACATCCTGACTAAAAGTCTTTAGCCGTTTAGCATTTCGGTACAAATGTCATTAGAGTTTACTTGCATGCTTGTTTTCCTATAATTTTAGAAATAAAGATAAGGGTAGTGGTATTAGTTAAGCACAACTTTATAGCATGTAGAGAAACGTCTCTATCTAATAGACATGAGATTAGAATCAAACCCATGAAAACACGTTTGTGCATTTGGATTCCTTTCCATGTACAAAAATCACCTAACACCTACAGCTGCATCTGAATAAATCTGAGTATTGTTGAACATTTAATTTCTATTAGTTACTTGGTTTCAGTAAGTAAAATTTCTGCAACCCAAATTAGTTATATAGCTATACATGTCAAGCACCATTTATACAGAAAGGAAGAATATTACACTTTAGTTTGAATTATTGCATCAGTTCTGTGCGGTATGAAGCCGATCAGCCTGTTATTTACTGCAGGATCATGGAAGCCCAGATTGCTGTGACCCACAGCTCATCTGTATTGTTGGCTCTGCAGTTCACTTTTATTCCTCTTGATAACACTCCATAGATTCTCTGTGGGGGTAAGGTCAGTGTAGTTTGCTAGTCAATCAAGCGTCTTGATTTCATGGTCATTAAAGTAAATATTGGTACTTTCTTGCAGTGTGGGCAAGTGCCAAGTCTTGCTGGAAAATGAATTTACCATCTCTATAAAACTTCTCCACAGAGGACATCATTAAGGGTGCACACAAGTCCTGTTTATGTCGTTTGCCTTGAAAGTCTGGTTTGTTTGGGGAGGTGTGAATGTCCAATCGAACTTTGATGTGAACCAAAAATGCGATCTCTGGTCCGACTACAAAACTATGTCTCGGCTCATCTGAAATGAACTCTGGTGTGGTTCAAATTTATATGAGTATGCCAAGCGGACCGGAGACCACTCCAAAAGCAAGAAGCAGACTATTGTGCAGGGCATTCTGGGTAAAAACAACCAAGACAAACGTGAGAGCCTAACGTTAGTGGCAGAAAAGACTCATGGTCCTTTACCAACGACAGAAGAGAAATCCCACAACCTCTAAATCTGATATTGGCCCATTTTTGTTCATATTTTGCAATGGAGGACGTTGCACTTGTGTCGTGTCCGGAGGTTTTCAGGTCACTTCCTTGAGGAGGTCTTGGTGCTGAGCCACCACAGGCGAGGTGCGGGAACAAGTCTTTCAAATGGTTTGGATTGTTTGACACAGTGCAGTGTGAAGGTGACCCACACCAGCTGAAAATGGACCAAATTTTGCAATTTTGCTCCCCATCGAGCTGAGTCTACTGGACTACCAGGTGTGACAAAAGAGCTCTGAAATTTTGGTCTTCATAAAACACTGTGGACCAACAACCGCTGATGACATAGCACTGCAAATCATTAATGACGGTGCACACTTTGCACAAATGAGATTGTGTCCCTTTCCAGTCTTCCTCTTGTCCAGTCATTTTTTCCACTTAGCCCTGGTAGGAAAGTGATTCTATAACGACTTTGGTTCAAAGGTAGCTTAACTCAAGGAATGTGAAAGTTGTGTGTTCTGGATATGTCTGTCCGTTGTGGTTCTTGAATCTTGTGCATGGTAGCTTTTTAATGCATGTCCCTGTGTTGCTCTGTGCTGGACGGACGACCTGTCCAACCCGCCTCTCTCACCCAATGGCCACTAGAGATGGGCAGCAGCCCCCCTATGATCCCACAAGGTTAAGGGCATATAGACAATGGATGCTTGGATACAGCGTTATGTGTGGAGCCTGCAGCTTTAGCGAAGATCCTCCTCCTGGAGCAGATAAGTTCTTCAACTGTCTGCTGGACTACTGTCTTCACCCTGATTGTGTGAACTTCAGATTTTCTTTTGCTATAAATCATAAACCATAATCACCAATAAGATAAGCTAAAAATAGTTCCTAAGAAGTATGCACGAATGAGTAACTGTCTTCTGAAATCAGTGGCAGCAAAGGTTTCAGAAGACGCTAAAGCTGCCATGCTGCAATTGTTTTTCCTTACTAAGCATAAAATGAATTCATCTTCCCTTTCTCTTTTTTTTTCTTTCCTTTACTTTGTTCTTTCATCCTCAGCCAGACGATTTGGACATGTAAGATGTGAAAAAACATACAGACGAAGAAGAAAGAAAGGACAGTTCTGAAGGAATATGGCTCGTATTAATCTGGAAATATTACTTGAGCTCATCTGAACTAAATTACTGCTCTGAACTCGCTGTTCTCTCAGAAAAGGAAGAGCACCACCGGCAGCCCAGATGGGCAAGGAGTGGTCGGCAGATCTGTGGCCATGACCACAGAAAGCACACGAACCCCTGGCCTGTCTAGCTCTGTAGTTGTCCTTTCATACAGCGGATCAAAAGTCTTTCTTTGTTTTTGTTGGGCCAGAATTTAATGTGCAGGGGACTGCGGCTCTTGAATTTAAGTTTTAAGATTCTTTCTCTTTTTTGTGCTCTTTTCTTCTAATGTGTGGATCGAATGCCTTCTTTTATGAGACGGAAAGACTTTCAAAAAATAATCCCAAGGTGAAAAAGACATATCTGGTTTAAAAAAACTTTCTGACAGCAGTCAATAATTTTATGGAGGACTAAAAGTTTGTGTAAAACACCAACGACGCTGGAGGTCATGAAATCTACAGTTAGGAGGGTTTTGCTGAAGCTTGCCAAGGCTTGTAGTTTCCAGAGCTGACGAACAGTCAGGAACAAGTGATCTTCAGCCTTTTGCCGCTTATGGAAAAAAAAATGAAAGGTGTGATTCCCATATTATGAAGGAATACTATCCTGTTTACTCTTTTTCTCACCCGCAAGACAGACAGAACATTTTCATTTCTCTCCAAAGTAAGATTGATAAGACCCTGACAGATGTGAGGATTGCAACACATCAGCTGCCAGCTGCAAGGAGTCAATCTGTACTTGTTGCTAGGAGCGCTCATTACATCACCTGCTGGGCACGATGGCTAGTCGACATTAATGGAGTTTTTTATAACCATGCTCAGATGTTTTCCTCTTTGTAGCGTCACTCTGCTGTCGTCATCCGTGTCCCAGTATTTGCTTGTGGAGATGCCAGGAGATTTTCCTTTTATTGAGTGTGTGCCTGACTGAAGGGGTCAACACGAGAAGACGGTTCAGATTGTTTCTGTTCTGATCATCTTCAGTTTTCACTTTTAAAGCATTTACAAGACAGCGGAAAAAAGTGTGATTCCTGTGCAGCTTTAATATTTCACGGAAGATATAGAAGATTATCTTTGAGTTTTGTCAGACTGAAGTGTTTAAGAGAAACCATCGGCAGCATAGCACGTGAGTGACAACAGGTGAAGGAGTTTAAGCACAGGGATGCTTTGGCATGCGCTGACATGGATGGAAGAAATTACACCTCTCTTTGTTGTCGGCACATATTGTGCCAGCCACATTTAATGGATCAACAGATGGGAAAATGTGGACTTCAGCTGACATGATCAGTTCGACTTTAACCTTAACACGATTAGTCCTAAGTCTTATTAGCATGTAATTTTTTCCCCTGACAACCATAAATATTTGGACATTTACACATCCTCCAATGGTGACACGAGTAAAGATGACAACAAAGCCGTAAAAAATGATTGATTTCCCAGTTAAAAAATAACTTAAATCTTTTATCATTGATTTGAGGAAAGAAGCAGATTGGGGAGAGGGCGCTGTTGACAGCTTGTGGCATTTTTGGAGATGTTTTAAAACAAATTTTCACTGATGCAAGTTCTTTCACACTATATGTAGATACAGTTAAATATTTAAAATTAAACAGAATGTTAGGGACAGCACTAAGTGTCCCTCTTTCAGTAACATAACTTTTTTGTTTTTGAAAGTTTGCTTTACTCAAAAGCAAACTTGGATTCACCCGGCCTATTAAAATAAAACATCCAGACAAGAAAAACATAAAATAACTGACCCTCAACAAAGAAAAAAATACTTGGCTTTAAGACGATTTCTATGTTCAGGATCAACAATGACTTACAAATTTGTTTTCTTCAAAATTTAAGTATTTTCATTTTGTCCTTAGAAACCTGCATGTTTAGTTTATCATTGAGTTTGTAAATCAAACAGAAATTGTGTTTTTTAATTATGTTTTCTTTGGCCAACAAGTATTTCAATTTGCCATTTTTGTTTTCTTACCATCCTGCTCTCTGTGTATCACAGAAAGACAAATATATGAAATAAGCTGAAACAAAGTAAAAACAAAACATGCTACAGTTACATTTGTTTTAAAGAAATTGCTAGGCCTAATTCCTGCCACTGGTTTTCACACTGAAGCTCATATTTTTCTCATTGTTTTAATTTAGAGATCGTGCTCCGCAGTAAAGTTATTTATTTGGGCTCTTTCTGGCAAATGCCAACAGAAGCAGTGAAGAATGACATATTTCTGTCTTGTGCCTGGTCTCTTCTACAGCTTGCCATTTGATGTGTGTAAATGTCACCTGCAGTCCTACTTTCATGTAATTAACCTGTAACCTCCGGAAACACGTCCCCGTGGGAGCGGGAAATGTTGCTGTCAGAGGCACACTCGTGGGCGGTGGAGTGGTTTTATATGCAGACTGGCATTATCTACATCTCCTGCTCCTCTCAAAAGGACAGGGCCACTAAATATACCCTGTGAGGCCTTCCCAGGCTCCTTCTGGGCTGAGGAGATGCGGCCGCCGCTTGGGCCGAAGGCCAATGACATGACTGGCGACCTCCACGGAAAGTATTTTTAAGGTCAATTACAGGGTTTAGTGCTTTTAGATGGCCGACCGGTTCTAAGGAGGCCTCATATTAAAAGTTTTATGTGGGGAAGGACTAAAGATCTTTGCCCTACTTCAAGCCAGCTCCCATTGTTAACACAGACCCACTGAGGCTTTCTGTCCTGGAGGATTCCTGGAGTGATACAGTATGCACAACACGTGTGTGTGAAGGAAAAACAAAGTCCTTTCCTTTGCAAAGTCTTACCTTCCAATATAATTTTTATTAGGGCAATAGGGATATTTCTGTTCTCAGGAAAGGATTTTCATCAAATACTATGGATTTATTTGACATTAAATACAAGTTTAACATTGTATAAGGTGTCTAGTTCCTTCAATAAGGGATATATTTACTTCTTTCAGACTATATTTATTGTTTAATCTAAAAGTTTTGCACAAACTTGAAACTATACAATATATTTTACTTTTCTGTCCTGAAAGTCATACTGCAATATAATTGCAGTTGGGGTAAATAAAGATATATATCAGGATTTCCTTTGAATATTGCTGAGAAAGAAAATAATGGCAAATTCACCCACACAGATGGAGATAACACTTAGCAAAAAAAAACACACTTTAGTTGTCATTAATGCTCTTGTCCTAATGTCAAACGCGCACACACGCAGCATTCTTTCTGCTTAGGCCACACAAGCAGACTCGCTCAGCTGACCAACGTTTAATATAAATGGTTCATCCTGTGTGACGATTTTGGTCTTTTTCATCATTCATTCCAACACGAATCCAGCTGGCCATAAATACAGGTCTGTCAAGATGTGTTTTACCCCACAGAGAGGGGAGTGGCACAAGGTACAGTAGACTCTATTCACCCCTCTGTGTGTTTGGAAATGGGCAAAGGGAATGTTGGAGTTGGTGGCTTTGGTCTCACTGAAGAAGAAGGTATTGATGGGACAAAAGTGAGGCGAAGGATTGAAAGGTCCATTTGTGCAGATGAGGGCTGGGCATCTGTGTGTTTGCAGTGCTGTGGCTCTGCTGCAGATGAATGTGAACTCTATCCACCCTCCTCTATTTTCATCCGGACACTTCAGTTTGATATTGGAAAGACAGCACAACTCAAAAATCCAATACAGTTATGCATCATTGAACTTAGTGTCAGTCCTGTAATTATTGATAGTAATGGTTTTTTTTTTTGTTGTTGTTTTTGTTTTTTTTATCAGCATCCCTTCAGTTATAGGCATAGCTTATGCCATCAAGCAAGCAGGGTGTAAATTATTCTGTGATAGTTTGAAAACTGATCCATACAATACACTTCTCTTCAAATTGTTGTTGTGCTTAGTTTCTACAAATCCATCCTTCTTTGGACTGGAAGTAATATTGATGTTTCAAATAATTAGATGTGAATCGGGGTAGAAAAAAACAAGAGCTTAAAACACATGGGGTTAATGAGGCAGGGTAGGTGAATGACATGAGCGAAGATTACTGGTGAGGATGAATAAAAGACTGATGACACGAAAGAAAGCAAAGGAGACATAACAATAAACCAAGAAAGGCACCAATCTGAGGAGACAAAATAGAAATGCACAAAGAACAAAGTGCGCGAATAAAATAAGAAGCTAAATACAAAGGAAGAAATTTACGTAGCAAGACCTGTCAAGCAATAATTAATACAGAACATGAAAAGATGTAAGCTGAGGTAAAAGCACAGTAAAAATGTATGTTGTTTGTAAAAAGACAATAAATGTGTCCTGGTGAGGGGTGAATGATGCCATCAGGTCTCATATGGAGTCCAGTAGCTTTCAGTCAAAAATCCAAAGACGTTGCAGTGAGCAATTACCGATTTCCATGTTTCATGTTACCATGACGACTACATCACTGGAAACCTCTAACATTGCCCTGCAAGCTGAGGCCAGTAGTTGCTATACCTAACAACACCATGAGTGCACCTAATAACTGTGATATTATTACACTTACCACAAAACTTAAATAAGAAATTAGCTGCTTGTATTAAATATGGGAAAGACTTTTCAGATATTCTGCTACTGTACAAAAAAACAAACAAAAAAACCCCCCACAATTTTGCAATAACTGTGCATCCCTTAAATAAGAAATGCAATTAAAATCACACAAAAAAGTTAGTAAATATAATACATCATTAAAAATTATGGCATGAGAAATATTTGTATTTCAGCCACGGCAATGGTGCCCGTCCTCAGCCATCAGAGAAGACGTCAGCGTCTTATTTAGGTATCAACACTTAATTTCTGTGTATACCCTGGAAAACTGAATTTATCTTGATGACATTAGAGGAATATCAGTCTGTCGATGCAACTTTACCAACAGTCCTCAAGAAATGCTCAAAGGAATAACTACCTATCTGAGATATCCATGGTTGTTCAGGTGTCTCTAGCCAGGGATTATTAGACCATGAGTTTGTTTGCTCTGCCTCTTTATTAATTACCTAAATGTAAAACAGGTTCTGTAGCCCCTTTCTCAGTTCTTGTTTCACCTAAAATATTCTAATTCATAACCCAAATTGCCCAGACGTTGTCACCCTGGGAACATAATCGCTCCTGGCCGACATGACACGGCGAGTACACATCGCCAAGCTGTTAAGTCTTCACTGGTTGTTCACTGGGTGTCCCCTGTTTGCCCTGGAGAGGCGCATGTTTTCTGGGTCAGAAATGGAACACCAGGGTGTGATAGTTTCTACTTATTGCTGGTTGGGGTCGCCAAAAGTGTGAAATTCCCAGTACTCAGTTAGTCCGCCGAGCCCGGCAGCTCCAGAAGCCGACAGCTGCACAGACAGAGGGAAGAAATGGATGTGTTTGGTTTGCCACCATCACCTGTGTTTGGGTTAAAACCCGCAGTCTCGTTTTTTTTTTTTTTCTTTTTTTGTCGTGCCCTCACTGAACTAGTCGTTGTGTGAGTAAAAATGCCATCTATTCCTGCTGTTGAGTCTTAATGTAACTGTTTTATTGGCCTTTTCAGGTATCTAGCAGTCAATGAGTCATGTCATAGAGTGACCACATGTAGTCAGTGCCTACACTCAGCGGTTTTAATTGACAGTTACAGGGGCACTTGTGTTGGTTGTGATGGAGAAGCCTTTCATTGGGGTATTGGGTGTGTCACCAACTTGACCTGGAATTACCCTGGTACTCTGAACGCTCACCGCAACTGTGGCAAAATCAGGTTGAAGATATCATTTTATGACTTGAAAGGAAGGCAGAGCTGAGACTGTACTTTGCTGAAAGGCTGTGTGCATTCCAAGCTGCAGTAACTGGGATAAAACACAAAGCTGAAACTTGATCTCTTTATTAGCAGTAAAGGCATTCGGTTATCTATCATTGTCCATGAAACACCTTAAGGTACTCCAGTTCTACTGTGGCTTTAAGGAGCTCCATAGAATGTGTTTTAAGATACTTGACTTGAGCTCACTGTGTTGCTATAGATTACATTTTTTCCCCTGAAAACTGTGCAATAAAGGCACATGAATGTGACACTAAAGGTCCTAAAGTAAACAGAAATATATGCAGTAAGAGTTCAGTGTGTGGGTAAATACCAGGCTGCATTTTACTCCAAGAATTGCAACGTTTTATTAGTTTTTTTTTTACCAGCTTATTGGTCCCTGAGGAAACACTGGGATATTCTAGAGCTATTAAAAGATTTTACAGGTAAAGCAGTGATGTTTTTGCTTCATTTTTCACCAAATTGGAGTTATAGAAGGACTATTTATGCACATTCAACATCTGAAAAGGTGTCCGCATATCTTGAGGAATAAAAGAACAAAATACATCTCTTGTATTAGCAAATTCACCTTGCTTAAACAAGTTTGCGTTGCTAGATTACAGCTACTAATGTGTTGTTGTAATCTACACATTCTTCAAGTATGAATTTCAGTTCTCGAATATCAGCCTTACACCGATGGCTCCTGCAAAGCTCTTCTGTGTCCCCGCTTTTTTTCCATCTAAATTGAATCAGTTTCCATTTAGAAAATAGAGGAAAAATGTATTACAAAATCATTACTCTTGTTATTTTTAAATGAAATACTTAAAACAGCAACTACATGCACATTTGATGGCACACTACTAAGCTGCCAAATATGTTTATTATTTGTTTTTCTAAAGTTATTTGGCTTGGCACTAAATTTGTTAGAAATATTTATGCCATTAACAGATTTCATGATGCTCAATGTAACCTATTATGTCTTATACTGTTCAGCCCCTAGTGGCCGATTGTGGTATTGACTCATTTCAGTAAATCCCACCATAAATCTCAGTCCATTTAGATGTTGAATCATCCCCAGTGCACCAAAGCCAAATGTAATTCACGGTCTATCCCTATGTTTCCAAATGTCCTCATTAAATGTCAATTTCTGCCATAATTAATAATTTACTGTTCTTACAGCAATTAACATATTTGGTAATCTTGTAAACCTTAAACAAAGACTTGCTTTCAGATGTTTGAATAGTCTGCTCTCTGTCACTAAAAACCCTTGATTAAAAGACACAAGACACCACAAGAGGGTTGTCTGTGTTTCTGGAGAATTAGCGGTAATGTTAGCAATAAAGCACACTAAAATTAGTTTATCTCTTCTTTTGCTGTCATTCCACCACTAGCCCGCTCCAGCTGTCTGTCTCAAACCTCAACCCTTCAGCCTACAGAGAAGGCAGTCCACAACCTTAAGTACTGTTTAGTGGACCTGTGTAAATTTGACACCATTATGCCACAGAGAAGGTCTCTGTAGGTGTTAATGTTAGTGTGGGAGGCTGCCAGAGATCTGTATAATCCATGTTTACTTCATTAAGTACTGCCCAGAAAAATGTTGCTGTTTTATTACTTCATGCTGACATTCTTTTCCCTCTCTGCTTCTTTTGGATCTTTTGACTTTTTCCTAGCTTCTTTGTAAACACTTTAAGTGTTCCCCGGTTCCCCCCATCTACTATTCTGCTTGTTCCTAAGAAGTAATTAAGTAACTACAACTGTATCTGTGTTCCTTTACTAAATTAGGAGTTGTGGTGGATTTAGTGATGTGGTGATGTCTCTTGACATTTTCCATCAGGATCAAGGATTAGCTCACATGCCATAAACTGGGGTTTAATCTGGAGCATACACCAGATTTTTGGGTAAAGCCCTACTTTGAACTTTAATGCTTGCCAGTCCGAGTCAGTGAACTGCAGTGCACTTGTAAACCTTGACTGTAAATTACTGTAAACTTCTAGGCTTTTTATTCTTTAAACATATCCTGCCAATAACTCCTTAGAATATCATCTAACTAAAAAAAAACTGAACCAAGTCCCTGTTTTTGTTCACTTACGACAGCTACTTTGTGTTTCATGACCCACTTCAAACCGGGATAGAAGCATGTTATGTGTGGTGGCACTGGGGGCAGGGTGCAGAGGTTTTCTGAGCTGACTCTATCTGGCTCCTCATAATTACAGACAGTAAACAGCTAATGCTTTAAGGACTATTTTCCCCATCCAATGATGGATTAGTAGTTGTGTTCTCCTCAATCAGAGTATGTTACTTTTACTGTGACATCAGCATCCAATTTTCCATTTTTAAGGATCGACTGACCATCCAGCAGCAGGTCTTAAAAGTTTGGCCGAAAATCCTTTAAGACAGGAGGAGTTACTGCCACTTCCTGTTTTGTGGCGAATGAATTATGAGGAATTCCTGCAGGCTTTTGAACATGGATGGTTATCAAGGTTTATTGAATACAATTTTAATTGTTTGTCAAACATGGGGGGAATTGGAGGAGTCACTCAATAATCCCCAGTTTCTTGTCTGTTTGGATGGGACTTAAGTGATCAAACAATCACACCAGAATGTGTAGCAGTTCGCCGTGATGAAAAAAAAAAAAAAAAAAACTTTTGCAGATAGAATGATGCATCAGGGAATTACAGCTGGAGTAAAATTCCAAATCATAACCAGTTTGGTGCAAACTTGATGATGCATTTGTGATTTAGAGTCAACCATATGCAAACAACGAGGGATTGAAATTCACCATTCAGCCATGCCTGCAAACTAAGATTATGTCACCAATTGACCATGTGAATATTATGAGTCTGGTCTGTTATGACACACATAAAATATAATGCAACCGGGCGCTTGCTTGTGAAGGTTTTTCACCTTGATGGTTTATGACAAATTCTCAGAATTGAGGCTTGGCTACACCCAGATACTTTGATGCAGCAAAAAGCTTTTGATAATTTTTGTTCTCCTATGGCTGTCCTGTGCCAGACTTTGAAGTGATGGAATGATTCGAGTGGGAATCCAAGAGTCCACTTCTGAACGACAAAAGCTCTAAAAAACTGAAGCGTTAGGGTGGCCATACAAACTCTGGAATTAAATCTGATCTAATACTTGATTGCCGCTGTTATCTACATGGGCAGTGGCACAGGTTATTAGAGGGGGAATAGCCATTTCGAATGAGACCAGATGGCTTTGAATAGCTTAAGTCATCATTTAAAACAATTTTTTTTATTTACATCCGAGTGGATAAATTATTTTATTCTTAATCAGTCAGAAAGTAGGGCTGCAGTCATTTGGAATAAAGCCAGCATTCATTATATGGAAGTAAGAGAATCTTCATCAGTACAGACAGAGAATCTGTATGACAGCGCATGAGAATAAATATTATTGAGAATCTGTGAAAAGGCAATGTTGTAACATCATTTAACTAATGTATCGTTTCTTCCTATCCACCGTTAAAACACAAGACTAGTCTGAGCTGACTCTACCCAGCCCATCATAATTACAGACAGTAAAAGGCTAATGTTTTTAAGTCTATTTTCTCCATCTAATGTGGAGAGACTTCATTTGCCATGTGAAGGAGGGGCAGAATGGACAAAGATTTTGAAACTTTATTCTGGGTGTTGTCCATGGAAGCAGCTTGCAAAGAGCTAAAGTAAAATTAGGTTTATAGATGCACAAGTACATAGAGACAGACATAATCCCCACCCCGTGAACCTAAAACAGACACAAATACACTCATGAGCAACATTCTTTTGATGTGATTTCTCTCACAGAAAGTCTTAATTAGCATTTACAACAACCTCAGGTTGTATTTGTCATGTTTCCCCCATTAACTTTATGTCTTGAAATGTCATAACTGATCTTATGTCTCGGTCTGAGTGGATCCGAGTCTCTGTTTCTGTCTAGCCTGTGTCATGTCAAATTATTCCACAAAAAAAGTTAGTCAGTTCTCTCCATTCTGTTTTCCTTCTTTATTTGTGCTTTATATTCTCATCTGCAGCCACTCTTTCTATCTTAAATGTGATTCTACTAATTTCATCTTAACTATAAAAACTAAATATGGGACAGGTCAATTGATGTAAAACATTAAGATTAGATAAGATTGATGCAGTGATAAATGCTTCCTCTCTGTTACTCCACTGTCCTGATTTTTCTTGTCCCTGTCTGCCTTTCCTGTATTTGCACTGGTATGCTTTGGGATGGGAGTTTTTCTTTTCTTTTTTTTGGCCGTCTGCTACCCCTCTTTTTGGCTGGGGCAGGCCCTGGAGCGTGCTACTGCCTGGGAGTGTGGAAGGGAAACCGGGTGGTAGTCAAGGAGGAGAGACGGGGTGGGACGGGGGGAGGGTAGCTCAGGAGGAGGGAGACCAGAGGGGTGGAGGCGTGTCTTGTGTTGGTAATGAAGTCTTCTCTTTTCATCCTCAGACGGCAGAGTGTGAGCGGACGGGCCTGGGGTCTGCGCTGCTCCACAGCCCTCCCTGTCTGTGAAGTGTGCCGAAAGCGTCTCCACTCTGCAGCGTTTATGCGTCCCAGCTCCCGTCTGCCGCAGCTAAATGACACAAAGAGGCCGAGACTGAGACAGACCGCTACAATCATGAGTCTTTTGCTTGTGTTGGCTTTACAGAAAAACCCTTGAGGTAAGAAAAACCCTTAGTTGTTACTCCTGCAATTCTCTATAGCTATGAACTGTGTTGCTGTCTGCCCAGTCTGATTGTTGTAGTTGGGGGCACTGGAGGGGTGGTGGTATATTGGGGGCTGTACATCAGAAGTCACTCCCACTTTTAATACGCATGTGTTTGTGTGTATTTACTCTCTACATGAACTGACTGCATCTTTGAACGAAGGAAACTGTCACATTCTTGAAAGGGAAATATGAAAATATACTGAGAACTTTGGTACTAATTAAAGGTTGAGTAAGTAATTCCCCAGTAACATACTTTATCCTTTTTAGCAAATGTCTGCATATGATTAACTTGTTGTCTAGTCTAGGATTTTTAATTTCCTATAAATTGGATTAGTGATGTAAATCAGGCTCCAGAATAAAAACAAACTCAACCAGCAATATGTGCTACATATTTATTCTCCTAATGAATTCTTATTCTTTTACACAAGGAGATTTAATTTAATTCTCTAAATGCAGATGTCTTTTTTTTTTTTTTTTGGTAGCAGTGAGAGAGATAACAGTAAGTGGCGAATCTCTCTTTGATTGTCCTGGTCAGAGGTGACAACATGGGATGTTTCATTAAGAAGATTTTGAAATTGATTGTGATGCTGAATTATTTCAGCGAGTTCACAGCTGACCTGAGGGAATATGACCAGGGCAAGATTTAGTGGACACAGACTAGCTGACCTTTGGCACAAAGTAGGCCAGCTGATGATATTGCATTATTTATATAATCTAGAATAGATCTTTCAGTCATGCTGGTTTTACTGCTAAACAGAAAGCTGTTAAACAAAAAGCAGATCTATTTCATGTTCTAAATGCTGATCAGTATGAACTGATTTATTAGATTTTGTCTCTTGGATTTAAAATCAAAGAATTAGAGCATCATTTCAAATTCTGGCACTGTTGTGTGTATGCTGGCGTATAGATAAATAAGCCATTATATAGATCTAGATCTTTGATGCATCCCACATTTGATTAATGTGTGTGTGTGTTAGAATAAAGGATGTGGTATTAATAGTTTTCTATTTTATCAGGACTCAGTGCACTACTTTTGCCAGACAATCACCATTTTTTTTCCCACTTCTAAACAGCTCCACATGGTAGTTCTTATGCTGGATACAGAGCATCAGATAGTTCTCCAGTGGTAGAAAATTAAAAGGAAATATGTCAGGATGACACCTCAAGCCCTATGAAGTTAGTGAATCTTCAGCAGTGTGGAAGTAGTGTCTGCATAGCATGGCATGAGATTAGCTACTGTTTTTATTGAGACACTGCTGCAAAATCTTAGTCCCAAAAAATCTCTGGCTGTCCGGTTTCACTGTAGATGAAACTGCGAAGGCGGTAGTATTAGATGTTTTTACCTAAGGCAGTGTAACTTCCCACACCGTTACAATGTAAGGCCCAGAGTCTAAAAACTGCTTTAAGGTGATTTAATTATTTATATTCCTATCTTGAAAGTTGCCTGCCTTTCATTTGTTTAATGAAGCTATGTGTATAATGTTGGTTAAAATCTGATGCCCCGGTAAAGTGCTTCCATAAAGTGTGTGGCTGTAACATTTCAACAAAGACTGCTTTAAAGGCATGATTGTTTAGGTCTTGTGTTCAAAAATCTGTTTTCTATATAATGAGTGGCTCCACCTTCAGGCCAGCATTAATATTGCATAAGTTACCTTTGTTAAATACAATCTAATTGATGATTGATAAAAGTGCCAATATCAAACTCAGCCACACTGTAATTTTGCGTGAGCTGTTAAACTGCATATGGGAGGTTATTGTTTGTTTATTTGCACTACTTCCTGAAAGCTGCTTAGGACAGACGGATCAGACAGCCTACTGGGGTTCATCTCTGTAAATATAATTGACAAGAGGCATCTGCAATCCAGTGACAACAGGCTTTGAAGTGAATTCAGTGGATCTGACCTCCTCCCCATTGGGCAATCCAGATCTGGCCTGTGACTCACTTACTTTCATCCACATTCCCTGGGAAATCCATCCATGTGCATTCTCTCCCTCACCACCTTCCTGATCCTATTCACCCCACGGGTTGTTGCACCCCGATCGCCTCAGCGAGACCTTCCATTTCTATCAACACCTCCTGTAATCTTGTTGGTGGTTTTCCTATAATTTTATTCTCCATCCTCCCTACTTTAACATGCTTCAAGGAAATGGATCTTTCCAATACCTCTCCCAGAAAGAAAAACCTAAGTGACTTTCCACTGCTTTCTGCCGGACCCTGAGAATTATGGTTTCCCAAATGTACAGGAGCCAAGCTTAATTGAAAAAACACAAGTCTGCCATGAAGGAGACGGTCCTTGTGTCACTCTGTTGAACTGAGCGAATGTACTTTCCAGAACTAGTGAGGGGAAGAGGAGGAGAAAGAAAAATACAAACAGAGTTAGAGATGGAGGACGGACAGAAAGCTGAGGCAAATAAAATTATGAAATGAAAGTGTGGAAAATCAACAGGAATGCTCAAAAACATTGCTGCGGTACAAAGTGGATCTAGAGGCAAAGGAGTTGAATCATCGGATTTCTTGTGATCGAGTCAGAGAAGGAAAAGGAAGAACTTTTATATAAGGACCCCGAGTTTAGCTTTGTGTGTTTTCTCAAGACAGTTAAAGTTCATAAAATGGGATTTATGGGGGGTATAATGGCAGAGAGGGGCCATCATGAGTGCTGCACACCAGTCTTAAAGCCCTGAAGAGAAACAATAGAACCTACAGTAAAACTTTGCCTGATTGCAGACTAGCTAACAGCAGCATCTCTCCCATGATTTTCACATCAGGGAGTCCTCATAACATTTACACAAACTTAGGCAGTATGTAGAGCTTACAGTGCAGATCTAACAGAGCAGCTGAAAGACCATAACCCATGTACACAGTTCTGAAAATGTCTTATCAGTATTAGCCTAGTTATCTTTAACAGTGTCTGATGCTACCCTTCCTGCTTTGCCTGCTGTTTCTCACCTCCCGCTGTGGCTCTCCCACTCTCTCTGGTATGCCTGTGTGGCAGCCCCATATGGTGATGATAGAGACTCTGTCATTGGTTAAGATGGCACGTTTGTCACGCACATGTTTGCCAGCCGTCGCTGTTGCCAGGGCTTGGTAGGAAAGTATCTCTTGTTGACTTTCTCGCTGGGTGGTTCATTTGTTTGTCATGGTAGTGTGACCCCTGACCCTATCACCACCTCATGCCTGTGACACTACAAGTTAATTTAACTGTAGGCCCTTAATCACTCCCTGTCACGGAAGAAGGTGCTCTGAAATTGGGCTTTCTGGCCTACATGCAAAATACTAGCTTGGCCATTTTTGCTCAAAAAAATAAATTGTTGCTTCCACTACAGTTTGGGCTTTGTCCCCTTAATTTGGATTGTGTCCGGTAGATTTTCTACCAGGCCAATGAGTGAACGAAAGGACTGTGCTGAAAATGACTCTGAACATACCATCACATGAAACACCATGGTGATGGCCGCATCATGATTTGGAATACTGCAGGGATAGGGAATCTGGCCAGAATCGATTGAAAAAGTTTTGAGACTAAAACATTTAGCATACATACCAACAGTCAGAGTTAGTAACTTTGAAAGCATAATTCTAATCTAATCTAAATTGCATTAAGTCATGAAAATAACTTTTAAAGGATACGCATCAATTAATCTGACTGAGCTTGAGCTGTTTAGCAAAGAGGAATTGGCCAACATTTTAGTCTCTAGATGTACAAAGTCAACAGCAAAAAATCAAAAGACTTGTTGCTGTAATGGTAATAAAAGGTAGCTCTAAAACACTGTGGCCTAGGGATTTAAACACATACACGCCAGCAACTTTCAGAAAAATTTTTCCAAATTAAGGTTTTCTTTTACTTCATAACTATCCACGGTCGGTCATGTATAAGGAATCCCAAAGAAACACATTGCAGTTCATGGTTTAGGATGAAATAGTTCAATGTGAATTTTTGTGAAGCACTGTAATAAGATGCAAACCTTATTTGTCTGCAGTGTAAATTGAAAGAAACAAAGTACAAACGTTTTTGCTGCAGAAGCATGATGTTCACTGAATGAAGAAAAATGGCTTCGCTAGCAAACAGATTGGTTTGAACCGTGGCGAAATTGCTTTATAGATCATTTCCACCCACATGAGTAGAAATCCAGATCTGAAAACAGAGTACATAGAAAAAATGGATTGCACTGAGCAGTTTGTATATGAGACGCAGCTGTTATGTTAAACCTCTTAATTTCTCTCTAGGATTGGAGCACTCACACTCTTTTTCAGTTCATTTACTGAAGCTAGAACTTAATTGATAGTATTTTATTATTTGATCAATGCAGATGTCTAAAACTCAGTTATTCTTGCGTTTATTTTATTCATTTCATTCTTGTTTGTTCTGCTAGACTAGAGTTTGAAACTTGTTACCATTTCAAACTCAATGCCTCTAAGCTAGAGAGAACACCAATGCTGTAGCCCAGAGTCCCTCGGGCCATCCTCCCCAGTTTGTGTGTAGCTGTGAAACTGATTTTCCACGCTACAACATTATGAAGAGATTAAAGTCTCGTATGAGGACTGAATGGTGTTAGCACTGTTGCCTTGTAGCAAGACGATCTTTGGTTCAAATTTAGGCGAGAGTGTGTCGGTGCAAGCTGTGCGTCTTTGATAGACTGGTGGCCTGTGCAGAATGCAACCTCCCCCAGACCACTGGAGAAAGGCACCACTTCCCGCAAGAGGATATAGACAATGGATGGATGAATGAATGATGTCTCAGTATCTTGAGCTCTTATTCATACAACCTCATTATAATCATAGCAGAGTTAAATAATAGTAGGAAAATATTGCAGTAGAATTGTTGAGTATTGTGTTGCAGCGGTGATTAATCAACATTTTTCCTCACTGCCGGTTTTCTCTACCAGCATCATGATGCCGCTCTCTCTAAGCTTTAGCATCTCAGTCACTAAGATTGAATCCAGAAAAAGTCCGTCCAATTGTTATAACATATTTTTGGCAAGCAGAGTTTGAATGCACAGCACATGAAACATAAAACCTTCCAAACACTACATCCAAGGAGTTCTTTGCAGGACAGTATATTGTGAAGCTCTAAATAACAACAATGCCATGCTGACATATAGGAAAAGGCTCAAAGTTCTCACATCAATCCTATAATTATAATTTGTTCATTATCCTTTGATGTTGTCAGAAACTAAAATGTTGTGTTTTCTCAGGACAGATTTGTAGTCGTCTTCTTTTTTTGGTTAAATATACATCACAGTGTTAGCTCACTCTCGGTCTTGCTATCAAATTATCCAATAAATTTCTGTGACAAAACTGCTGTAGCACGGAGCTCTTCCTCAAATTTTACTGACAAGTGCCATAAAGCATAGCAAGGAAAGGTGGCATCACCATGACGAGAATCCTAAAGTCACATGATGTGGCCTGTGGGAATTCACTCTCTCCATCCTACTCTAGCCGTCTTTTTAATTAGAAAAAGACCAGTTTAAACTGCTGCCTCCTAAACATTAGCATAGAGATGGTATATGACGCTATGAAAAAGCACATCACCAATCAACCAGAGGAAGCAAAAGGGAAGGAACGATTACATTCTTACTTGGTTATACCTGAGGTGCATCATAAATTATCGGATTTAGATTTTAAATAACAGGCTGCAGAGATTGGCTCCCAGTGATTAAAACTTTGAGAACCTCCAATGTTTTTTTTTTTTTTTTTTCCTCAATCAACCCATTAGTAAGCCAAACCTCAATTTCAGAGTCCTTATAATTTCCTGCTAAATTTAAATGCGTAATTGAAGAGATATAAATTTGGTGTGTTTGTCAACTGAATTTTAGTGTAAATATTTGTGCTCATGTTTATTTATTATATTGGTAACATAAATATCTCCTTTCAATTTTGAAATATAGCTCATAGGACAGAGCTAATTCTAATTTTAAGTGGATAAGTGACAGCCGGACTTCATTTCTTGCTTTAGCCATTATTATCCAAAGGATATTCTTATTTCTGACGGGTCAAGCGTTCCGTGCTCATGACTCTTTGTTAAAACAGTCACACTAATTGGGAAATTAAGGTCTCACAAACTCATCTATCCATTCTGTGATACTCCTTAATAAAGCCGGAATATGAGATGTTTCGTTCATATGTCTCAAAGTGTGAATGGTTACTAAACTTGACGGGGGTGTTGGGGCATTTTAGCCCTGTAGATTTTTGTATCCTGATTTTGCAGCTTCATGCTACCATTTGACCCTTCCTATCTCCATTTTGGACCTGTAAACCAAGCATTTCCTGACCAGGAAATGGTTGGTTTTGAGTAATGTGGGACCACATTAGGTTGAAATTAGGAGGGAAAAGAAAGATCTAGACTGACCAAACAGACAAAATGACTGTATACTGTTTACAGATCGAATAAAACACAGCTTGTATTTCAGGAATCCTTAACTCTCTATGTGAAAACAAAAGAATCATCAGTATTTTTGTATGGAAATATATGCCCAGGGTTGCATCATTCCATCATATTTGTGTTATTTTCTTCTAAATGCAGTCTATGTACAGGCAGTTTTTTGACCGTCTAGAAAAATGCGCAGTGACATTAATTTCTTAGGTTGTTATTTTTTTCCTTTTGTAGTTGCAGTGAAGAGCTTCCCTTAGTGGATCTCCTTTTTCTGTATAAAAACTGACAGCACAGATGGCATTTTACTGGATCTACAGTCCTTGAGCTGAACTGCTTGACCTAATTTTTCTCAGCTCAGTAACTCACAGTTTTCCGTCTGTTATTGCTCTTTAATTATCTTAGCTGGCTCCAGCCTCAAGATCTTTTATATTTAGGATGTAACGATGAGTCATCTGTTACTTTATGTTCCTCTCCCTCTTCTGACCCAGTCATGTTGGTTTTGTTTTACCAGCAAACCCTTCACTCTTAGCATTAGAGTAGTAAATGGGATTTTGGGAATTGGTGTTATGACACTGAATCTGCTTTTGTAGAAAAATAATTTCATCGGTATCCTTCTCCAGCCTTTTCTATTTCTTTCAGCAACCTGACTTCCTTGAATGCACACACATATACGAATGTGTGTGCATTCAATTATATTTTTTTTATGCACCCACGGCTGCGAGTTCAATCTGCGGAGTCAGACTGGAGGCGGTTCACTCATGTGTCTGCTGACAAATAACTGCTGGATCACTCATTGTGTGTTTATACGACACTTTCTCCAACAGGCAGAAAATTGTCTCAATTTCTTGCCTTGCGTTTATGCTCCTTCTGCTGAAGGAAGGTTCCAATTGCTTGTGACACTAACAACAAGAACAGGCTTCCTGAGAAAACTTCTGCACGAACCTCTTCAGAGCCGATGCTGAGAAAATCCCAGGAAATAAGATTTTGCTTCATGCTCCAACCTTGTCTAAATTTATGCTGCAAATTAGAGATTAAACAAGTTTCGAATTACAGTTCAGAAGCATCTGAGGAATGATTAGCAAGTATTTGACAGCCTCAAATAAAATCCGTTTGAAGCAGCTCCAGATGTTTAGGCCCGAGTTTGAGAGCTAAACAGCTTTTTGACCCACTTTCACCAACATTCCTCCTCTTCCCTTTTTCACTTCAACACTTTTCTCCAGATGTGGTATTGTTGTGGATGCATTTATTTTGGGCTCGAGCCGGTAGACCTGAGCAGGGTCTGACGTCATTCTCTATTTAAAGGAGAGCCCTGAGAACTGCGTGGAAAGGAGTTCACTGTGTGGCTTTGACTTCAAAGCTTCTGTCTTGGACTACTGATGTCGGTCACCTGTGGCTCGGCAGGCTGTCATAGACAGATGACCACACTCATTTCAAGTGCTGACAGACGAGTCATTTTATGAAGGTTAAAAGGGGGAGGCCTAAGTTTTAAAGCTTTGGATATTTAACCTCTGTGAGGCTTAATTTCAAAAAGTAACAACTGCAATTCCTACAAATACAAGGCTAGGTGTCATACCACCAATAGTCCGTACAAGAACTGTTGGTGGTATGAGGGACAGAAACCAGATACCATAAACAGAATCAGATAAGAAGACATTGCCCTGAACTGAATCAAGAAGCATGACAGCTTTTATATGGGTAAGGTGAGCTGCTTGCTGCTTAATTTTCATTCCTCTCTAATAACTTTGCCTTGCCAATTTATTCATACTGTTTGAAGTTACAACCACAGACTTCTATGTACTTTATTAGAATTTCATATGACCAAGCTACACAATGCACTGTATTATTTTAAAGTGGAAGAAAAAGGACTGCACAGTTTTCTTCTCTTCACAAATTAAATCTGAAAAGAGGGGTTTTCATTTACAGTTGAAGCCTGGTAGTTTTTGGTGGTATGTCTTTTTCAGCTTTGCATGCTCAGCCGCTCAAGCTCTGTCAGACTGGATGGCAAGTTTGTGTTGACAGCAATACTGCAATAGATTCCTGACTGGACTTTGACTGGACAATTTTAACACCTAAATAAGATTTGATCTAAATCAGTCCACTTTGGGTCGGTCTGTATGTTTTCAAATGCGTACGTGCTGGAGAGTGAAGCTTTGCCCCGATCTTAAATTTATTTTCTGCCTCTTACGTTTTTTTCCTAAAGTAGTTCCCTATATTTAGCTTTATCCAACTTATCATCAACTCTGACCAGTGTCGCTGTTTCTCCTGAAGAAAGAGCTTTGGGAACCAGGAAATCAATATGGTATTTAAACTTGAATGGACAATCTCCTCTTTGGTAACTGAGCTTATTGTGGCTTCTCATTTAAACTGTCGACATTATGGAGAGTAAGCTGCAGATAACTATCAGGCTCTACTGTCAGATTCCCCATGGGAGCTCTGCCTTCACCACTGTTTGGTCTTCAAACACATATGTTTGCCAGGCCTTCTCTAGTGTCCATGCTTCAAATAGTTCAAAGTTCTAACCCTGCTGAATATTTCCGGGTCAAACAGGCATGTTTGCCAGTTCCTCATCCCTCAATGCTCCCTCTTCTTGCTTCTAAGTGTTTGCTGAAGGAGTTCACAGTGACTTCTTGGCCCTACAGCAGTAAAAAAAAAAAAAAAAGCTGGAATGAATGACATGCAATGCATGCAGATGATTGGTATCTTTCCATTTAGTCACTCACAGGTGCTCACACACATACAGAGAAAGTTGAGTTTAGTCATTTTACCTCTGAGACGCCACTGTTATTGCTGAGTCACTTTTCCGCTTAAGAGATATAGATGTGTTGGGTTAAAAGGTAAAACTGTCATCCAATGAAAACGTTGACTGAATGTTTTTGAGAGCATCATTTGCTTTACTGCATGGCATGACAGGTTTCACATTTCAGACGTGCCCCCAAGCCCCTCCCAGTTTGGCCATTTTTGGTTATTTCTGTGACATTCCAGAAACTGAAGGAGTTCCTCTGCAGCACTTTTTTTGAGTCTTCCCAGTTTTTAAACACTCATTTAGTTCCATTCTTGTAATTTTTTTCCAGAGGAGTTATAAATAAGGCCAGATGTTTTTGACACACTAAATGTGTGTCTGTGGGTCTCTCCCCTTCTCAGCTCCAAAGTTCACTGCACCACTGTGCCACTGTGGTCAACTTCAAAGACTTGGCCGCTGACATGTTTATACATTTTCATGCACAGACACGCAAACAGACTTTTGGATAATTTATATTTACTTTTGTACACTAAGGTAAACAATGGAGATGAAATCAGGCAAGGTTTGGTGAGTGTGTGCTCTCAAGCCCTGCACACTCGCTCATGGTCAGTACATTGTACAGAGCAGCAGCCAGTGTTTCCTGCAGCCTTGGGGGCTGAATATTACAGACAGAGCAAAGATAACCGTTCAGCCCAGGGGTCACGGGGTCAAGCACATCTAGATGATCAGTGCTTCCGCTCCAGATACTGTTTATGACTGTGTGTATACACATCATGCAGTCTGTCAGACTGTTGTATATACCCCACACCCTGCCTCAAGCTCACACAGCTGGCACAGCCAAACATTCGCAGAGTCTGCTTCAGGGAAAAAAGGGAGTACTGAGTAATTTGTATGTGCGTGTACGCGTCTGAATCTATGTATATGCTGAATTATGCGGAGATCAGTACATTCACACACTTCTGTTCTGGGGACTCACCTCCCTTTTGTGGACAGACAGTCCTCATAAAATAAATCAGGGCATTTCAGAGCAAAGACTTAAGCCGACTTTAGCATTAAGGTCGGAGTTAGGCAGGTAGTGATTATGGGCTAGGGTAAGGGTTAAGTCTCCAACATATGAATCAATGCAATGTGCTCTTGAGTAATGGCAACACAAAAAACAATCTGTGCATGTCTGTGTAAATGTGTGGTGTAGGTGTTTCTTGTCTGTGTGTGTCTGTGTCTTGTTGAACTTGGTGAACTTGTTAATATTCTGACACTCACACAGACACACACATACACACGCATACTTAAACATTTAGATACTGACGTGACAGCTGACACAATCATTTTGCAACTTTTCTTTGAATCCATCAAAGACAGCCTCTGTTTCGCAAAACAATTTTTGACGATGATAATCAGCGTATTTAAAGTCTACGGGTTGTGCAGCCTGGAATGAAGTCACTTTCCTATTGATGATGAAACAGGTGGCAAGGTTGTAGAGACTGAAGGTAGGGCTTGATGAAGTGACAGGGTGGAGTAATAACTAACTCCAGAAGGAATTTGAGTCAAACATTGTCATTTCGAGGTGGGAGGGTTCCACTTTTTTAGAAACGACCTCTACTTGTGTGCTTTAAAAATATTTTTGTTTTGTTTCTATGCCAGTGTTATAACCCCAAGTTATTGCCACCATACTTCCCTTTTCCTATCTGACTCTGGTTTCCTGTTGCCTCCATTGTAGACTGCAATTGGTTGTTGGTTTGGGGTCACCTTCCTTGCTACTTGACACCCTGCTGATTGGATTGCTGCTCCGACTCCTCTTAACCAATCATCACTGCCTTCACATTACCTTGTAGATCATGTGCTTAATTCTCCAAGGAACTTTGACTGTGTCACTTGTTTTTTGTGCTAAAGATATTTCTTGAATGATTGACCTTTATTAAGGAGTCAGAGTGCTTATATGTCATGTTTGGAGGGCTAGATTTTACATATGGATTCCTCTCTGTAGATTTTCATACTTAAGTCAAAGACCGTCACTTATGTCAACCTTATATCACAAAACAGAATTCAGACTTGGCTTAGGATTGTGCTTTGATGTTCAAATTTGTTGTCTGGATCTCAAGATCCGATTTTGAGTTGTATACTGAGACTACAAACTTGTCTAAGCCTCGGGGTCTAGAGCTCTACTCTAACAAGGATAAAACAGTACATGATTTTTCATCTCATAATCTTGTAATTCTCTGTTAAAAGCAGACTAGACATTTGTTTTGGTCCTTAGAGACTTGACTTTTACCAGCTTCGGTAGTTTAAACTACAGACGGTGTGTTTATTTTCGACTGCAGAGGTCTAGATTAGTTTTACATCACACTTGTTTGGAGTGGTTTTATTAGATTGATTTAAGTTGCATTCATGGGTCTCAGCTCACCACTTTTTTAATGAAGTTGGCCTCCAAGAACAATAATATTACCCATTAAAAAATACATTTAGATTTGAAAACGTCATTTGAAACTGCAGTATGCTATTTTATAAACAATACGTTGTTAAAGTATTTGCTAAAACCTCCTGGCTCTGGTTGTTTATGACCAGGAACAGTGTATTTCTGCAGATGTAAGTAGAAGCACTGGGTGGAGATGGAGGAGCTTGATTTTTTTCACAGAGTATCTGTCTCATGTTATGTTGTCATGACATAGGGACAGTTTTAACAAAATGTATTAAAAAAAAGAAACATGCCATTTATAAAAGTTACATACATAAAGTTTAAACTGTTAATGTAGTCAACCGCACTACCTGGCTGTTTCCCATGTTGCCTCTCTTTATCCCTTGACAAGATCGGTGTTTGCACATTGAGGGCTCATCCGGTCCAGATAAAATCACACCCCTAAATGATCACCATTTACTTTAATATTTAAGAATATTCCCATTTCAGAGAAATGTTTGGGGGCTTATCTCTGTTTCCATATGTGTGCGCGGCTATGTTCATGCTGGCTTCCATGTGCTGTTATTTAAATGGTGCTTTGTGGTTTCTCATGACTATCTATTGGTTTTATTTCTGCAGCTTAAAGCCAATGCCACCTCTCAAGAACGGGTCCCAGCACAGTAGTGTATATCTCATTTCCGTGTTTGCATGTTGCCTTTAACTGCCAGGGAGAATGAATAAGAGGTTTTTCTATGTGAACCATATGTGAGCGCTGGTGCAGATGGGAAATGTTAAAGCAGCAAGCAGGTCAAAGAGTGTGGCTTCATCTGCCAATCTCTATCAGCTTCTCTTAAATGTTAGACATTAGACTGACAGTCTGTGAGATGTTAACAGCTCCTTGATAGCTGTAGAAGAAGAGAAGGACTTCTGATCCTTAGCTAGATTATTATTATTAATATTCTCCATAGGTTCTTCTTGAGGCTAAGAGATGTTTTTTTTTTTTCATTTAACAAGTGTATGAGCATTATTTGTGTCATTCTACTATTTTTTTATTTTTTTATTTATTTATTTTTTTGCATATAGACTGATTTATTAAAGAATAACACACAAAACACAATTTTTTCATAATTTCTATCTTCAACTAAGATGTTTTCCATTTCTTGCATGGGAAAATGATGGTTTTGAGTTAGTGTGCTTTGGTTAATTCTGCCTAAAAGTTTTATGTTTGACCAAATACCAGTGACTAACCACCATCAACAGTGACCAACAACCAGTGACTAACCACTGTGGACATTGACCAACAACCAGTGACTAACCACTGTGGACATTGACCAACAACCAGTGACTAACCACCGTAGACAGGCTTGTGAGCAATTCTCACAAGCCTGATTTTTACCTCCTATTAGCAACACAAGTGTGATTATGCTGATAACATTGATGAAGTAACTTGTTACTTTTATGAGTAATAGCACCATATTTAGCACAAATAATAAATAATAGCACATTCTTTTTGCTATAGTAATAATAATGTTAAGGATAAATGAAGGTATACTGGCTATTTTTTTTTATTTTAAAAGCTCTGATAGTGTAATTGTCATCTGCATGATAGATAAAGGACTTATTTAATGCTTTATTATGCCTAGCAACAGTGACAGTGCTAAACACAAGCTGGGAAAAAAATGGAGCTTTAGAAAATGGAGCTTTAATTAATTTCTTCTCTTCCAAAATATTTTGTAATACCATGCCTCTGCAAATGATAAAAGCCTAACACCACAACCGCTTTAAGCTTTTAATTTTTGTAGCACCAAATTTTAAAATTCTTATTTAAACTGCACTCGTCTCCCACTCTACTTCCCACATCATCCAGCATTGCTACGAAAACAAAGAAATTTCCTTTCAGCCTACAGTGAATCTTTAGATAGGGTGGGCTGCAAACGATACACCAGATCATACATCAACAGGACACATTTGTGGGCTGCATTTGGAGGAGACCTTCGTGTTTGGACAAGCTTCTTAGCAACACTGTGACTTATTCAAACTTCAAATGTGGTTTTCAAAGGATGTAGCCCCCTGAATTTAGATACACCCAGCATCTGGGTCATTTGCTAGCTTCCTGTTAGCGCTAACTAAATGAATATTTCATAAGTTTTAATGACTTCTGATCATCTTTAAATCAGAATCTAAAATACTTTTTCAAGCTGATTAAACCTGAACTGGATGATTCCAATTTGAGCAGATATTGAACAAAACAAGGGTTAGGATTTATGAAATCTTTTAATATTCTTAATGACACAAAAAGGAGTAGTTTGAAGTTGCATTTTGGAGTTAATGAACATGGACAGGTGAACATGGACTGGATTCTCCTGTACTGGTTAGAGATGACAGTATTTGTGGTTTATGAAACTTTTATTTTTTGGTAAAGAAAAAAAAACAGAATACTTTGTTTTCAAAAAAATATTGAACTAAGAAAGTACTAAAGTGTCAAACATGAACAGCCTACAGTACGCGTGTGCCCAAATACAAATACACAGAAATGGAAATTTCTGCAAGTTTGATTATGTTTTTTTGTGTGGCAGCCATGTGGATGTTGAACTTGAGATGACTCTTGTATATGCAACTTTCCAAGTCAGAATTACGACGTTGGCTGGTGTTGAATTTGAATCTAAGTTGATGTTCTGGCTTGGAACTCTAAAACTTGTGATTCGAACAGACCCTAATATTTAGCATAGGAAACTAATTATGCTCTGGAACCATCTGTAGTAAAATTTTTAGCAGTTACTACCACTACTGCTAAGCCAAAAAAAAATCCTTTAGAGCAGTGCTGAGCATTAATGTTATTTCCTTCTTAGTCCCTTTCTGTAGCTGATCCACAGACTGTTCTGGGGCTGAAAGAAGAATGTACTCTAAAAAAAAAAAAACATACTATGACGTAAGAATATTATGTCCAGATTGGAGATGTTATTTGATTTTACTGTGAGCCGCATAAGGAACTTCCTACAGAAGGCCAAGCTGTTAACATAAATGCTGCATTGCCTCAGGTGGAAACTTTTTTTCCTGTTATAGTTCGGAAAAAGAGGAAGCCGATCAGATTTCTTTGTGTTGCAAAATACTTAATGAGCAAACCAACACCAAGAAAGACTTGTTTTCTCGCTTCTATATGAAAAGAATAAACCAAAGATGTACACCTGAGTGGATGTAAGGGAATCCCCTATGCTCACTATCAACAATGAGCACAAATGTTGCCTCCTTCTTAGTCCCTTCTTTCTGAACAAGTCCCTTTCTGTTTTCTACCTAAGGTGCTCCCTCTTTCTTGCCCCAACACATAAACACCCCAGTCTTTGCTTCCCTCCATGTAGGGGAAAGTTACCTGTTGATTCACCTTATTGTGCTCCTTATAAATCCTCATGTCTCTGTGAAACTCTACACTGACACTGTAGTCTAATCGCCCCGGTAAAACAAGAATGGTACACTCAGAACCGAAGAACTGCCAACTGCGGCTTTCATAATTCCAAAAGTACTGGTGAGCATTCGGCTTTAGGGAAATCTTCTTGGAGCTCAACTACTTGGCTGCATCAAAGAAAAAAAATATTATTGCTGACATTTAGTTTTCCATAGTTTTTCCGAGTGAGTGAGATGAAAGATAGAGAGAGAGCGGGAGTGGCAGAGAATTTCGGATGCAGGACTGCTTCTCCCATTTGCAGCATATGTTTTGGATAAAGTAACATAACCAGCATAGATATTTTTACATGTAATTGTCAATTAACCCAAATGTGTTCCTTGTTTTCTGACTACGGCTCCCAATGCTTCAGTAAAACAGGCTTGAGAAGGAGCAATTTAAAGTGGTTTGATGTACTGTAACTTACCAGAGTCCTGTTATTAGACTTTATATTCTCCTTTGGTTTATCTTTATAACTTTCTCTTCTCAAGTTTCTTTTTTTCTTTTACAACAGCTGGCTCTTTGACTTTGCTCTTTGAGGAGACGGTTTTGTGAGCATATCCTGAAAGTTCATTAGAAAAGAGAGTCTTTGATCATGCACACAAACACAGCTGTTCATCCAAAAGTTCAAATCCCAAAGTTTGATGCATGACTTTACAATAACGGTTGTTTCCCACCAAGACTGTGATGCAGAACTAACTCTAACCCTTCAGCCAATGGCAGCTTTTAAAAAGGCCAATGTGGCTCACTGCCCACCGCACCATCCTGTCAGAGGGCGGCAGAGGCACCCCAAAGAGACTAGAAATATATATATATATATATATATATATACAATAATTATATTCTAAATCTTTAAGCTTAAAGACGTGTGATCACAATCGTCTCGATCTAGAACTACTGCATATCGAGACAGCAGTGAAAAATGCTGAAAAACACAATTGATTGATTAAATAAAGGGGAAGGGCTCACCCAGGGTGACATTTATCCAGAAATCACCACTGTCTTCATCTGAACTGTTCTGGGCCTCTTATAGTTGAAATCTAACACACAGCTTTAAGTCAGGACAGACGGACCGTGAGTGAGATTTAATGAAAGATTTCCTGCTCGGTTCCTGCCAGGCCGACTACCACGCAATATCTCCCGCTGCTTAAGAAGTCACTCCTTCAAATTAAATGTGAGGGAAAAGCTGCGAGTCTAAAAACAGAACTTTTTTTTTTCTTTTTTTTAAGAAACAGGCCCATTTTCAACAAAACTACCAGGAGCTATGTCCTACTTTAGACCCTCGGTATGGGTCATGGAGAGTAAGACTAGTAAAATCCATAGAACCGTGCCCCCCACCCTCCCTCTTTTTTTTTTACTTTACCATTTCAGGCCAGAGATGATGTGATCCACATGGTGGGAGAAACTTAGGTATGTGTGTTTGTATTTGCAGAGTCAGCCTCGGGTTTGGGTTCAAGAAAAGTAAATGTCGAAGTTAAGCCCGCCCGTCACCTGCCAGACTTCCACATATAATGACCTAAAAAAAAACAAAAAGACCTAATTACTGCCTGGTTCATACGTTTAGCATTCTTTTGACAGTGTGTGTTTGTGTGTACCTGCACATATGCAGGAGTTAGCAAAGGCAAGCTATGAGTCTAAAGCAGCTGTTTAACTCTGCAAGAAGGTCATGTGAGGAGAACTGTACTAAGGATGTAATGATGCACCAGGCATGCTTTCTTGCAGCAGATGTGTGTTTTCTGACAGCTTATTTTTTTCTTCTGTTGCTTGATTTGTGTCAAGAGTTTATCCTCACCCATTTCATGGTGTGCAGACGGAAAAGAGCAGCCCCCACATACAGAGGAAAGAGTGCAGTCTGTCAAATGATGTCAGTGTTTGGAAAGGATGAGTGCGATTGGGGCTGGGGGGCCTTGGAATTGGCAGGGGTTTGAGGGGTGCTAGATGAGTCTGGGAAGAGTTTGTAATGGGGGAGGTAACAAGAGATCCCCAGCAGAGAAGCTAAACTCTATCATAAAGTGGAGGAAGAGAACTATTTTTACAAGGAAGAAGAAAAAAACTTTCCACTTTTAATCTGTGGGTAATCTAAAAATAACCTCCCCATTCTGTCTGCTGCCCAGGCAGGGCAGGCTTGTTAAAGAGTCTGTCTCTGAAGAGGGAGCAGCAAAAGAGCTGCTGAGGACCAAACAAAAAGAAGGGTCAAGGCAATAGGGAGGGATTGAAATGTAAAATCATGCACTTGTGGGAGGGCACATACTGAGTAATTGCAACACATGCAAAGGAGGGAGAATGCTGGGAAAAGATGATTCTTCAAGAAATTGACAATAAGTTTGTGAAGCCCAAGAGGATCTTGAGTGGGTGGGTCTAGTACTGTGCCAGATATTTCCTTTCACCACATCATCCAGGCAGCATGTACAAGTTTGGTCCTATTATGCATAACCGGCATCTGGCCCTCAGGCTTTTTGGAGTGCTGATGGAGCTATAAAACCACCTAATGCCTGGAAGTATGGAACAACTGAGGAACCTGTAAAGAGCTGCTGGTGTGGCCCTTTTCCAAAGAGGTCACCACATGCACTGATTCACTCACATACCAAACAGCCATTCCTCACATGCATTGCCGATTTCTAGTCTCGGGGCAGGTAGCTCATAGCTTGCCTTTGTGTTAGTGCAGACACCCACCCTGGTGTCTCATTCTCAACTGTTAATGTTCTGTTTCTGTTTTCCCACTGACTAACAGGAAAAGCATAGGAACGAGACAGTGTTTGTTTTGGGTAGGATTTGGTGATTTGGACCAGACACTAAAGAGCTTTTAACAAAGACTGAGAGCACATCCAGAAATAGTAGACATAACCCCTGTTTGAAATTTTCAGACATTTCCTCAGAAACAAACACTCTGACCTTAACATTCATCTCAACTGGAGACTTGTCTTTCTTGAATACTTTATTTTGCTGCCGGTTCCTAGATCCTTGTTCAACACACCCAAGTTTGTTTCTTTATGCTCAATGTATCCCATTACATTAAGACAACAATGGAAAACATCAAACTGTCATCAAACTATCATCACTCTCTTCAGGTCCAGGTCCTTACAGCTGTCACAAAAATGAAAGAGAAACGATAGTGCTAATAGTAAAATATTTTTTCAGATTATTTTTTTTCAAAAATGGATTTTGATCAGACATGTTGCAATGTTTTCTTGCATCTGTTAGGTGGGAACAGTGTTGGCACTGACAACGTCATAATACAAAAGTATATCTTGAGCATTGCTACAGCAACCATACACTAGAGATTGTCCCAAAACAATTGTAACTCATGGGTTTTCTTTGTTGTTCTTTATTTGGGTTTTTCTTTGTTGTTTTTTTATGCTGTATGTTTTTTTTTTGCCACTGCCTGCTTAACATTTTAAGTTAAGTTGGAACAGAGTCAAGGAAAAGTGAGACAAATGGAATGTGGAAAATCTCTGCAAAGTAACCACTGTAGAAAGGATAGACTCAATTTAGTGTTTTATTTTGTTTTCTGTATTTTATTGTAGGTTCTTGGAATACTGCCATGTTTTAGAAACATCGTATTAAAAGCAACAATGATGAGAGCCAGCTCAGTCTGAGATCATGGTGGATTTCCCCTTTAAGGTTGAGGATCGGTTCTTGCATCAAGTGGAGGAGTTCAACTATTTTGCCTACTTAGGTTTTGGGTACAAGTGACTGATTGAGCTTCCCTCACGGATTGTTTGGTGAGGTGAGGAGCACTGGAGACTCTGGATCATGACCCGGACATGCATTGATGAGTTTTACATGTTTAGGTCTGAAACTATTATAGTATTTTAACTTCTCATATATCCCTCGTGCATGCGAGGACTGAGGCAAACGTGGAGGACTGTGGCAAATGATACAAGTTTTACATGTGTGGGGTCGGTTGGACCCCATTTGTAAACACAAGGGTTAAATATGTGATAAGGTTTATTCACTGGACCCCATTTCAGAGGAGACCCAATTTCTCAAGGGTCCAAGTGATAAAATTCAAAATATCTGCTCAAAGCATTTTCTAGATATCAATAGATAGATAGATCTCTCTCTCTCTCTGTCTCTCTGTCTCTGTCTCTCTCTCTCTCTCTCTCTCTCTATATATATATATATATATATATATATATATATATATATATATATATATATATATATGTGTGTGTGTGTGTGTGTGTGTGTGACCCTCAGTGAGGACCAGACTCTGATCTTGGTTGATTTCAACATTCCAGTTTTAACAAGGACTTGTAAAAACATTCTGCTTCAGTTTCATCCAGACATTCAGATGACGTAAAGTTCTGGCTACTAGCAGCTCAATTCCAATAATGCAACTACAAAACTATACCTGATAAACAACATACAGATCCCTTAAGTTCAGAACAAGACCACATAAGGAACCTATTGTTAAAGGTCTTATCAGCTGTGCCTCTGGTAACACTGTGATGTCATTTTCCAACTTACAGCAGGAAAATCACTGACCCCCTCACCCGACCTGTTTTTTTTTTTTTTTTTTTTTTTTTTTTTTTTTTTTTTAAAGTGGAACATCAGCTCAACATCTGTGGTGCGATTACATCACTAAGATTATTCAACTGTTGAAGCAGCAGCAGTATGAGGGAAACAAAGCGTTTGAAAAATAGCTGAGCCCAATGACCAGACAAACCAAAAGCCATTCATAAATTCCTCCTAGGTTGCTGCCAAGCCTATGAAACCTGGTGACGTGTCTGACTCTGTAATTCCTCTCGGTGCTGTGCCGAAGAAATGGCGGCCGACTTCCTCACCATAGAAAGAAAGGTATGCCAGTATGAAATAACAACATGCGCTTGGACAGATTTACAGCAAAGGCAGATCTGTAAATGTAGTTTTTATTTATCTTTTTATTCACCACAACACAAATAGGCCTCTGAAGGTTATTCGAGGCCCGATTCAGATTGTCTTTAAAGTTTAACATCTCAGATTACAATTTAATAGCCTTTTGCTCCTTTGACTTCTTGAAGGAATGCTTGCTGCATACTGTCTCTAGAACGTAGCCTGGGCAGATAAGGTTATGTTCAGTTTTAATCTGTCTTAGAACTGTTTCAAGAGACAGTTTTAACTATATAAGTGCTGACTGTTTCTTTCTATAAAAGCTAAAGAAATGTATGATTTCTACTATAAAAAAATGTGATGCTATGTACAGAAAAAGTATGAGGTGTGGTTAACCCTTAATGTGTTTTGTGTTACAAAACAATGAAACCATAATAAGTCAACAAACAACTTTTTAAACTTACTTTGACATATAAGCTGTGGAATAGAACCGACTTGAGTCTTCTTGACTTCACATTTGGCATCAGCTACAGTAAATTAATTGAAGCATGTTAAAAATCACCTCTGTGCATAGAAAATGCCTCTTTTAGGTTACAGACAGGTTACCTGTCTGTAACCTGTCAGTTTGCAGACAGGTTACAAAAGATCAAAAAGATACCTCTGTAAAAAAGAAAAAAAAAATTGCCAGTTAGTAGAAGGGTCAAAATAATCTGCATCTTATTGCTATAACATCGGACACTGAAGACAGGCATTTCAAAGTGAAGAAAATATGTTACTACAGTGACATTAGAAAAGCTAAATGTTTCTCCAAAATTGACAAACAGATGTAAACGTCTTATGGAGGCCAGAAAAAGGGGCAACAGCAAGGCTGAAGGAGCTGCAGGAATTTCCAGAAAGTTCTTATGACGACAGCTTCCTGTATCCTCCTTAAGTCTGGACTAAGGAGTTGATTTGCAAAACAGAAGCATTACAATTCAAAGAAAACATGCGGGCTTAGCTAATATTCCCCTAACCAGGCTTAAGCTTTTGGGCCACAAAGGTATGTCTAGCTCAAAAACAGAATCAGACATCAGAAAAAGAAAACCATTGCCACATTGAAAGTTGGCATGATTTCTCGGCTCCATATATATAAACAGATATGGATATCAACGAGTTTTATCCCAAAACCTTCAGGTGTCAGACAGCTGAAAATGAACAGATTGGATGCTTCAACATCACAATAACAATTATGTGTCCGTTCAGATCAATAAAACTGACATCACAGGAAAGCATTTAAAGTTATTAACTTGAGTCCAGACATCACAGACTGATGGATCCCCAGAACTGTTGCAAAGTAGAGCAGGCCATTGTTAGAGATGCGACACTCTTACAGATGCCTACTATTATAGGTAATGTATGGATACTGAAATATGTAGCTATATACACATGTCCTTCAACAGAGGTGTAGTTCAAGTTTGTGTGCAACCGTTTTTTTCTCTCTATGCTATTTTTCTGTGGATTTGGTTGGTGATGAATGTCAATAAAAATGGAAATTGTCTTAAAATGAATTATCCTGCTTTTTATAATTTTCAAACACACTGAATTTAGTTTTTATTTCATGTCTATATAAATTTAAATATTTCTAAATATTTGCCAACTCATTGTTTGGGCTTGTGACTAAAAGCGTTTGAGCAGACAGACGTGTTTTAGTGACCAGTAGTCCTCACACGGCCTCTGAAGTCTAGACTACCCAAGATTAATGTCTTTCCTTGAACAGAGAGATGGAGGTTGTGCCAACAGAAATGGTTGGGCACGCGATACTGGGGATGACAGACAGAGACGGGGACAGAAAAGCAGAGAGCAGAGGCCAGTTCAAAGCCCACAGCAACAGATGTGCTAGTGGAGCTTTATCAGGACAGCAACACCGGAGCAGGTATCCAGACGTTAATGCCTTGCTCTGCCTCAGCCTTTTTAATGGACTGTGACAGGGCTTCTGATCCCGGTAGCCTGGCCAAATGGTTTATTCATCAGAGCTGCTCAGGGTGCAACACTAGCACATTTCAGGCATACAGTTTGACACATAAATTATAGTTTGCTATCCTAGATTTGGTTTGTGCGAGTGGAAATGTTCCCATCTGATGAGTCTTGTAAGCCAATAAGAAAAAGTAGCCAGAAGTGTTGCAACGCAGTAGTCATTTCATTTGAGTTATTGATTCTAGGTTGTAAAACAGACTAAAGTTGTGATCTGTGGTCTTAATGGTTTAAATAAGCTCTATAAACACAGAAAAGATAAACTTAGTCATTATCACTTCTGGTCTAGACAGCATTTTTTTGTCTTCAGTGAATCACTTAATTCTGTCCAAATGTTAATGTTCAGACAGTCTGATGCATCACAGTAGCTTTCTGTCCTCTGTTCTAAAACAAAATAGCCTTATCAAAGGTCTGGACACAAAAAAAAAGCCATTGCTTATCCTCACATAGGTAGTAGTAACACACATACATACAGTACATTACATGAACATGAATACTGATGTGTATTTAGGGTCAAGAGGGAATCACCGGTTGGTTAGGTTACTGTGAGAAACCGAGCTTCTGGATATCTTGCCTCCTCTCCTGTCAACAAGGATTAAAGCATTTGAGCAGATCTAGTTGTTCACAGCTGTAAAAAATATGAAGGAGAAGGAAAGTATGATTCATGAGATAAGGGACATTACTCCACATTGAAAACACTATTATGTAGCATCCATCCTACTCCTTTGTCCCTCTGTGTGCAATTCGATAGGAAGGGGTCTGTAGCTTCCTCAACTGCCTGGTAGTTTATATATATAACTTTGATGTAGCATATCAAAGTTCAAACTTTGCACATTTTCTACGGATAGTGATTAATGGACTGGTTTTAACTGTAGTTATCTATTTACAATGATATTTTCTAGTTGGTGCTATCTTATCTCATGTTTGTATCCTCTTCTAAACTTTCCTTTGCAGTGTTTACACTTCACCTTGACATTGTTAGTTTCTACGATAATAAAAAGTAACATTTATAGTAAGACGTTAAGCAAAGTGTGTGTATATTATCTCACAAAAGTATTCATACCCATTGAACTTTGTCAGGTATTTTTCACTTTAAAACGACCTTTAGTGCATTTTTTTTGGGTGTGGGAGGTGTGGGGGGTTATATGATAAGCACACAGCGGTTCATGAATGTAAACAAGACCAAAATGCTGTATGGTTTTCACTGTTTTTTACAATTAAGTTTTGGCATATATTTGTATTGAGTCATTGATACTTCGTGGAACCACTTACACAGCAGCTGCAAGACTTTTTTGTGTACGTCTCTAACAGATTTGCGAATGAAAACACTGACATTGTTGAACATTCTCAGATACAAAATTGCTCAGTCGCAGTCAGATTGGATGGACAGTTTCTGTAAACAGCATTTTTTTTTTCATCATGCCAAAGATTCATAGTTGTATTTGGGTCTGGAGTTTGATTCCAGAGGGCCTCCTTCCACATATTTGCTCTGACTCTTGCACGGTTTGAGGCAAACTTCAAGTAGGACTTGATATGATTTAGTCAACAGCTCTTTTCTTGCAGTTCTTCCATAAAGGCCACATATTTTTGCCCTATAGGGTCAGTAGCTCAGGATCAAGTCAAGAACTTAAAAATACCACCTGTTCATTCATTCCGTCAAAGCAGGAAAATACCATGTTACCTTCGTCGGCTTTACATAAACTCATTTTTTAATTAAATGGTCATTGACCAGTATGTTTTTCATAGGACTTAATTTGAAAAAAAAAAAAGTCTTAAATACACACTGCTCACTTTGGTGAATCTTTGGCTTGGCCCAGCTGCCAACTTCTCACACAGGCATGAGAAGGCAGACAGGCGGGGGCATTGCAGATGCACAGAAGCTACTTTCTCTCCCCCAGCCTCCAGCACCGGTCTCCAGTGAGCCTGAGCCGCTCTGAGGGAAACAACATGAGCTCTGCCAGGGACTCTGGTTTGTTCCAAAGTGTCCAGTTAGTCCCCAACAAATAATAAGGGCTCCTGTTCAGCAATGGAGGGGGCTTAAGAGAATGGACAGAAGTCTGGGTTGACTGAGTTTGTCGGTCAGCCAATATTGGCCGTGTCACACAGGTTTTCAGTGTGCGGCTCTGCTCTCAGTGATAGTACTGACACCAGGATGCACGGGGGGCAATTGGGCATCTTCGTGTTTTTGTTGAACCATGCAAGTCCTCAGAAAATGAGCTGAATGAGAGGTGGGATTGTCCCCCCTGCTAAAACCCAGCAGTGATCCTGCTCAGTCTCTGAACATGAAGCCTGACAGGAGCTACGCTTGTTCAGAACGGACTAGATCAATACGGATGTTGTGCGACACTAGGACAGCAGGGGGAACGGATCAGTACTGGTTCTGTTTCAGCCACGATGGGTATGTCCTGCGCGCTCTGCCGTTTGAGCAGCTCCTCCAATGAATGGCTTCTTGCAGCGGCCATACAGAGCCTTATTCTTCTCACGCCTCATCTGAGGGCTGACACTCGAGGGGGAAGCCCAGGGAGTCTGCAAGCTAAATGTTTTTCTATCCCCCTGGTAGGAATGGATATATCATGTGCTGTTTTAATGCATTTAAAGTAGAAAAACAAGTCGGTGTCCAGCAGCTAAGGTGAGATGACAAGGACAGTAGTGAAATCAAGTTCACTGAGGCCCTCCTATTGGGCCGAGGGGGAAGCAAAACCATCCACTACAGTGAGACACTCATCATTAATGCCTCAGTTTTGTTTATCTTTGGAGTTACTTGCCCACTTTACCATTTCCCCAAGAATCTTACATGCCCCTGCTCCCTTGGCCTTCGTAGGGTTCTTGTGAAAATATTCCAACTCAGGTGGAGCCCACCGTCCTTCCCCCCCCCCCGCTGCCAGGTTTAGGTTAGATTAAGTGAGCATTCCAGGAATAGCAGCATTACTCCAGCTTCCACCTGCTTCCATCCCCCTCACACATGGATACGGTACCTTGCAAAGTGCTCCTACCGCTTCAGGTTTTCATGTTTTTTTTAATGGTACAAAAACAAACAACTGTGTATTTTATTTAGATTTTATTTGACAGACCAAGACAAGGTTCATTTGTGAGCTTAAAAGGAATTCAAACATGAAGAAAAAAATGTTTGCTCCCAAGAGCACTTGAAGAAGATGGTTTCTGCATTACACCCTACTATCACCAAGCCCTATGTGAAACATGGTTGTGGCAGCATCATGCTGTTGGGGTGTTTTTATCAGCATGTAAGGCTGGTCAGAACTAAATAAAGGGCAGTCCTGGAAGAAAATATCTGAGGCTGCAAAAGACTTGAGACTTGAAACTGATGTTACCCAGACAAGGGTAACATATTCATGAGCTAAAATGGGCTAGTCCATGACTTAATTTCACGGGCACAGCCTGAGCTCTCTTGCAAATATGGGATATGCCTTAAGTTGGCAAACTATATACCATAAGGATTGCAGCTGTTACTACAGTAAAACTGAGTACTACAGATAATTAATTGAGGTGTCTCAGTTAATTCTGAGCCATCTTGTTTTTAACATAGAACATTTTAAAATAATTCATAATTATCCCCCCACTATACACGTATTCACTATCACTATCACTGTCATTAAAATATATTGAAATTTGCTGTAATATCTTGGCAAAATGTAAAAAAAAAAAAAAAAAAAAAAAATTAAAGATCACACTTTTGCGTTGAGCTGGACGGCTCATCTCCTACAACTGTTTCTCTATGGAGTCCCGTATCTTTGACCTCATGCTCACCTCTTTCACTTCTCATCAAACCGTACATAACCCAGACAGGCAGATGGATTGTGCAATACAAGACACTGGCTTGTTAGGGTTAGGCCAGATTTTATGGAAAAGTTGACACATTTTGTCCCCTGAGGTCAGGTGAAAAGAGAAGACAAGCCAGTTGGTTTATCTTAGGGCCTCAACAGAGGAATACTCGTAAAAATGTTAAAATAGGGCTTTCCTGAGACTAGTCAGCGAGTACCTAGGAGGAGGTTTCAGGAAGAGGATGAATAGGGTCCTGTACTCAGCCCCTGGGTGCACTGAACCCCTCTGTGTGAGCTTTTTTCGGCACTGGCATACAGGGCTTGCCTGTGAGGAGCAGGGTCGGAAGCAGGAAGTGGTCTTGTAAGGTGATCCTGTAGATGCAGCATAGAGCCCCTTTTCAACAGCGGACCCCTTGGTCATATTCAACACAGCGACACACCAGGTAGTCCTCCTGCTGCAGCCCCATCAAACCTCAGTTCACATCCATACGACACGGATGCTGAAAGAATGTTGAGAGTGGGATGAGCGCAAAGGATTGAAAATAGAGTCAAATAATGACAGAAGTATTTGAAAATGATGCTGAAGCCCATAATATTTAAGTGAGACCACACAGACCCTCTCAAGCTCAGATAAGAAAAGCTGTTTGCCAGAATCCTGGTGAGATTAAGCTAGACTGGATAAAATGTCTATTGTAATGCAAGGAACACTAATGTAGTTAATGTTAGAAGTAGAGTTTAACTCTCAGGAGGAAGCCATATTTATTTTCCACACTCCAACTGAGGAGCATCCTGTTAAAATACATCTGTCTGGTGAAGAAAAGCTACTGTATCATCTCATCCTGGATCGCAGGAAGATTGGCAGTCTGAACTCAGAGCTCTGGGACTGGGAATCTGTCTCCTCTCTGCTTGACTTCCTCTCTTCTTCCTCACTCATATTCTCTCTCTATCCTCTCCATTGTGATTTTTGTTTTTGTTTTTTTTCTCAGACTGTATTATTATAAAAGGAGAATTACAGAAGTCTACAGTTCAATTACAAAAAAAATGTGGACTGCTTTCTGACTCAAGCAGAGGAAGTCAGATATCCATGTTTTTTTTTGTTTGTTTGTTTGTTTTTTGTTTAGTAATGGTTGTATAGACTGAAGCCGTGTCTATTGTAATGTGGCTGCTGATATGGCCTGTCGTGGTGAAGAAACGGCAGGGCTGGCAAACCTCATCAGAACAGGCTTAAAGTTTTCCTTCTGGACTCATTACCTCCACGACCTGATATCAGGTGTGGAAGAGGATGGATGGACGGATCAGACCCAATAAACTGATATACCATGTGCATTATGACACCTTTCTAACAGAACTGGCATTTCTTCACCAGTTTGAACTGCAGTAACTCATCTGTTGGGCTGGGCCTTTTGTCTCTCATGTGTCTCAATGACCCTGTCTCAGGTTCACGTGTGGTTCTTCTCTGCACTGCTTTTAGCAGATACTGAACACTGCATACTGGGAACCAAACGACAGCTGCGGATTTGGAGATGCTCTGACCCCACGGTCTAGTCCTCGCAGTCCTGGCCATATTTATAATTGATTCTTATCCTGGCCCATTTTCCCTGCTTGTGTTTTCTTTGCTTTGTGGACGAAATGTTCTCGTCCCAAAAATATGAAATGGTGGGACTGATTAATGAAACCTGTTAACATGCTTTTCTATGTCCAGCAACCAGCTTTATTTTTATTTCACAGCCGTGGCTTGTACAAACATGAACAGTGAGATCCTTTAACAGGATCTGCAACATATTGAACAACAAGCAATTGAAGTAAAAACATAAAGTTAGACTTCTTCACTGTGTCCACTAAATCCCTGCACAGCTCTGATTCTACTTGATGTGAATAAGGCTTTTGTTCAAAAGTGATTCATTGTTATTGTTTCCAAATGCTTTTTTTTTTGTTTTGTTTTTTTTTTTAAACCAAAGGACTAAAGTATCTAGATGCCAAAATAGTAAGAACTTTTTAATAGTGTTTGTTCAGGCAATGCAGCTTTTTAGTATAAATGCCAATCAATGTCACAGATCAGTAGTGCTTTGAGTGCTCTTTGGAGATTCACTGAAACAGAGCTTGTGAAGTATTGCACACGCAATGATGAAGTGGTCTGGTCAAATCTACCACAGTGCATGTCTCTGGCAGATCGTTTAAGTCCAACAACCCTTTGATGGTCTACCCCTGAACAGGGACGGCCTTGAAAGTTATGATTTAAAGAAAGAAGCATGAAAAGCTGACATAATCCAGCTCGCTGTCCCACCAGTAAAACCCAGCAGAAAAAGAGCAATCCACCAGCAGAATCCTGCTGTTTTTCAACAGTGTATATTTTTGAAAATCGTGTCATGCGTCGACAGAGTCTACTTAGGAAAGCCTGAGTCGTAATTAGGTCATTTGGACATTTCCTTGGGCTATTTAAAGAGAGGCAGGCAGAGTGAATTTGGAAAATGCTTCTGACTCAAACAAACTGCCTTGAATTCTTTACCATTGGACTGTGGCTTTACTGATTTTGGCACAGAAGTCAAGTCGACTGAAATGAAAAAAAAAAAAAGAAAATACCAAAAAGATATTAATGTGGCCTTTCCCCCCATTTCTTATTATTATAAGATCCAGAATTAAGCTGTGGAGAAAAACTTCTCAGGTTCGCCCCCACAGCACTTAACTCGAAATAACCTCGGCTCATGGCCTTATACTTTGCGTTAGCTTTGTTGCCTCTAGCACTAAGCCATGACTGCCAGTCATTTGCCTGCTCCACTAACTTCATCCTAAATCTTCTATAAATGTTTTTGTTTCCTCCCAGCACCAACCCCCACCTGCCCTTGAGTTTCCATGGCCTAACGCCAAGCGCAGAAAAAAATGTTCTTTCATGTCCGTGTCAGTTGAAGAAAGCAGAAAAGACTGAAGACGAGCAGGAAGGAAAACAAAAGGAAAAAGCAGAAGCATGGAGATGTTTTGGTGGAAGTTTATTCTGGCTACTTTTTACGCAATTTTTGGACTTCCAAAAATTGCGTAAATTCTCATCTATCATCTCATCTCATCTTTTTTCTTACTTTTCTCAGCCTTCATTCTGAATAGCCAAGTCATTAAAAGGCGAGGGAGGGGGGATGTAAAATTTATGTAAAATTAATAATGGAGTCTGAATACCAATGGACTTCACATTTATGCAACTTTTATTGATAAAATAAATTAAAAGCTGTCAATTATTGTCCTTTCTGTATATACCTAAGATGTAATACTGTGTTTGTCGATCACATCAAATCCCTTTAAGACACATTGACCTTTGTGATTGTATTCTGAGAAAGTTAAGGTAAAATATGCACCAATCTGCTGCCCCATATTTAGATGTAAACACTTGGCTTCATCTGCTGGGTAATAATGGTACATGAAACAACTCTTTGAAAAAAAACCCTCCTAAAGCAAAATGCAGTCACCGAACGAACAGTTAAATTATACGTGAAAGCAATTGCATACTTCACCATTTATGCACAATTTAATGGCATAGCAGTTGCACGCTCTGTGAGGTTGCACAGAACCCAAAGTCTTCTAATCTCTCGTGTACTTCTCGTGTACTTACACCAAAGATTCATTTACAAAAGACTCTTGTGTACATCTGTTAGATTTGCAGTGGAACAAGAAAGATCATAATTTACTAAGTTTAACCTTTTTTTATTTGGCATTGGTAGATTCATAATAGCCCATCCTCTCAAGGTATAAGGGAAAACCCATTCCACTGTCACATGTTGGGACTCGACTGTCTATCCTCTTGTTAAATTCGAAGAAAGCTTTGTCTTACAAGCAAAACTCTTAGCTCAAGGTTAGAGGTTACTACCGTTGCCCGGAGGGACGATCCATGTTAATAAACTTTCTCCTTATATCTCTCATTGAGTACCCACCAGTGCCAAACACGCAGGAGTGCAAGTTTTTAATAAAACCCATTTTGAAAAAGTGAAGCATCAAAGAATGAAACACTGCTGAGTTGCTTTTTAAAAAAAAGAAGAAAAAGAAATTAGTATATGGAACTTAGTTTTACACTGAAATTATTTGAGGGTTTTGTTCAGTTTTTTTGGTTGAAGAATTTAAAGTGTCCAAACTACTCAAAATGTCAGACCCCTGCTGTGAAGCACCACAGATACGCCATCTGTGAAAATCATCATTGAACTTTTGTGACGCTGTACAAATAAAGCGTGCATGGCTTGAGGATTGTCTTGCAGTGCCTGCATTATACGTCAGGATGAAATGCAGTGGCACGAGGACATCCAGTCCTGCCTGCCTGTGCATGCTTTCCCCTGGTGTGTTTGTTCAGTGATTCATGGGCAGCAGGGTGACGGGTCAGTAAGAGAAGCTTAAGTCCCCAGAGGCCACTGACACTCGGGCTGTAACTGTGCAAGCCCAGTCTCATCTCTGGACTTTCACCTATGCAGCGGTGGCCCCACACATCACTTACCAACTCTGGCTTCCTGGAAGTTATGAAGCAAAACATGCAGTTCCCTTCATAAATGAAAAGCTTCCTCCATGATGCACTTCTGAAGCAGCAATCATCAATGGGAGACTGTTAAACTGTGCTTACAGAAATTACTGAACGATCATGAAACTGTAAAAATGTTTGCATTAGATAATAGATAAACACCGTGTTCTTACTACTGTACAGAAAGCCAGAGCTCTTTAAGATGTTTGCACGTAGAGCTGAAAAGGTAATAATAAACAGGCAGATCAAGCGTTCCAATAATATTGTATCACCTTCAGATAAAAAATCCACAATGTTAAACACAATAGTTAAAATAAAAGACAGTTTACTTTTTTTTTTTCTGGCACAATTCAATATCAAATCTAGAAATGTAAAATAGAGTTTTACCATCTTTATTGTTATTTGATGGTTGAGTTCTCTGCAGCAATTTGAAGGAGAGTTAAAACGACTGATTTATTATTTCCTTGTTGTGTGAGCCTGAAGACGAGGTAGCCATATTTCATTCCTTTTAGTTCTCTTTTACGTGTGGGGGGTCCATCCACTGCAACTCCATTGCTGGCAATGATAAGAGCTTTAAATTAACACTGTGCCTTTAAATCGTCATTTTATGTGATCGTATCCTGCGTATCGAGAAATTCACTGAACTTTCATAAGATTTTTAGAAATAAATGTCAGAAAGATTTTATTTATATAAAAATAACTAGCCTTTACTTAGATAGGACATAGATTATATGAAACCCTTTACTTTTTTTGATTCAACTCACTTTTACTCACACAGTTCCAAATTACAACAAATACCATCCCAGTATCAGGTACAGTCATTATCTGCTTAACCCATTTAGTCCCAAATTTTTCCCAGACATGAAAATATTAAAATCAGATGTCATGTATAGCCCTTTGAACTAATGAAGGGGAAATACTTTAAAAAATTGTAGAAAAATATATGAAAAAGTGTGTTTTATGATCGGTCACAATTGTGACCGGTGGGATAATATGGTGTTCTTACTAAGATTAGCTAAAAGTGCTTTTTTCCAAATAGAAAAGATCATAAAAGGTGAACATTGTTTCTTTAGTAGAATATATCTTTCCACAGCATTACTTTAGTGCAACATTTCCTTGGTAAAGTACAAATTTGACTATCTGTATATTCTAAAGCAAGGTAAATCTGAGTGCTTGAGTGTTTATGCATAATTATATTGAACTTCAGTCAGTTGTAGTGTCATATTATCACATTAACATAGATCATAAATATAACATTTGTAATAGAGGCCTTCATTTACATTACAGAAAATCATGAGCATTAGTTAGTCCCAGAGACTGAAGCTAATAGCTAATCCAAGATGTACAAAATACACAACACAGCCCCTTTAAAACAAAACTCTGGTCTCAAAAATCCAATATCGGTTCATGTGAGATTTTTTTTTTTTTAATTAAGTTTAATATTACTACATTTTCATTTGGATGTCATAAGCTGATATTTATTTCACGGAGGTAACTGGCAGTGTGCCACAACTGATTTTCCTGTGTGAACAGAGGATGTTAAAGTGTTACTCTCACACAACCAATTACCTTCAGCCTTTGGAGACATCAATCTGGATTTACACCAAATAAAGATGCAAAGAGCGTTGTCTACTGCTGATGAGATAGGGACCTCCCTCCAGAGGTTCTGGAAGATAGTTATTTTCATGTTTAATATGAAAATAACCTCTGCCTGTGTCGAGCCCTTGCTTCTGAATCATCATCCCACTGAGGGTGAAAGGTGTGTCTGCTGCGGAAATACAGACACACTAATGTGTGCATAAATTAGGAAATTTTAACCAGATGATCTTTAATCGTCTCTGTTTTTTCAATATGTCTGCATAAAGTATTAATTTAGTCGACCTTTACTAATTAGTATTTTTGCAGGCTTTACAGGTTAAGATGTTTTTCTCCTGCAACTTGGTGTGTGGTATGTTATTAACTGTACTCTGATTAAAATCACCCTGAATGTGCACCAGTGCAACCCCAGACGTGAGTGTGGCAGTTACTTTGGAGGTTGCATAGCTCATGTTAATGAAATCTCTTCTCATTTTCTCTCAGTTTCTTTCCATTTAATAAAGCTGTAACAATTTAAAGACGTAACTGAATACTTCAGCCCAGGCAGAAGAAAGGACAAGCAAATATTGACAGAATAAATAAGGATAACACCTGAAATCCGGATTTTGTCCATTAAGGATGAAATTACTGTTACTATGCGTCTCAGCCAGGAAATTTTGTCTGGGCCACCCTTCGCTAATATCCTTATCTACTTTGTCATGTTCTTCATTCTATTGCATAGAAGCTATTTCTTTTCCAGCCGCACACGTAATATTCCATAAACATGCGCAAATCCGGAAAATTGGGTCAAATAACGGGGGGAAAAAATAACCTTTACTGCTCTAAAACAAAGATTCCATCATGTTTGTGGAATGTTGTGGTTTGTAATATGGAAACAGACTGAGTCCAGAATCCAGTGGTTAGAAAAGAAAAGAAAAAGTTTGTCTGAGAAGCAGGAAAATCTTGTGAGGGGAGAGTGAGGGGGAGTCTCTGGAATTACACGCCAAAACCCATTAGACACACACTCAGATGTGCACAGACACAGTAGAGCTGCCTGTATCTTCCCCACTGAGCAGCTAACCGCATTGTGCAAAGGGTGGGGTTTGGGTTGATGGCACAAGGATAACTGTGCTCACTGTTTCATTTGAAGTGCAGAGACGCTGCTATCTTTCAAACGCTGCGAGGGATTCTGACAGTACGTCACCAGCCCTCTGGCAGATGACTCATTAATTATGCTGTCTTAATCAGAAACTGAGGAATTGAAGTCGCAAACTTCTGAGAGGAAGCAAGTGTTGGCGCATCCACATCAAGCGCTTCTGTTTTAATAAGTGTGTGGTCGTCGAGTTGTGACAGCCACTTGAACTCTCCGGCGTATCTCCCCTCCTCTTCTCCTCCTTTCAAACAGACAAAAATGCTGAGATCTTAAAGCCGAAAATGCTTGCATAATAGATGTTTCCAAAAATACAGAGGAGTAGGCAGGCAAGCTGACCGAGGTTTGGCGGCACGCCCCGGCACGGGCCCTAGGCCAGCCGTTCTCACTGTGCATTCCCTGAACGCTGGACCACGTGTGCTGGATGAGGTGTGAGGGGAGCAGTCAGACGCTTATTATTCTGCCACCTGATGCAGCCCCCCTCTCCATCACTTCCATTTCACAGCCTACCAAACTACGCACGCAGAAAGCCTGCCTCCCCTCCCCTCACCTTCTCTGTTTGGTTTCTAACACTCACCACTTTGTACCATTTTCCCATTCTTTAATGGCATTCCCTGCAATCCTGGTAATACATTACCTTTACTCTCCATTGACTCCAACCTCATCATCTCTCATCTTCATCTGTCTTTGCCTTCTCTCTGATCTCTGAGACCACTTTGTGATGATATTTCAGTGTGCAAGCATCTGGAAAAGATGAACACGCTGAGAAATTTCTGTTTGTGCCAGTTATTGGTTTACATTATTATAAAAGAAGTCATTGTGAGAGTGGATTGTTCACCCTGCTCTTGCTTTTTTATTGGCTCTGCAAGAGCTTTGTGCCTTTTGGAGTGTTGATGTTTCCACAACTTTTTGTCATACATACAGCTTTGAAGAAAAAGTCTTAAGTCATCTCTCAAATCTCTACTTTTACAAGTTGTCTTAAACTATTTTCTTTAGTCTTTCTGAAGACCATCCAGAAGTAGAAGTAGTTTAGACGTAGGCTGCTATTATTTTCAGTTGAGTAACTGACCATTTGCAGAAGAGTGCTGATTTGTTTGTATGTTTGTTAAAGATTACTGAGTTGATTCCCTGACAGCAGTTGGTCAACAAAAGTGTGACACATTTCTTAAGTCTTGATGTGGGTGATGTGATTTCCATTCAGGGCACAATTCTGTTGAGGCCCAGCATAGATAAAAAAAAACAAAAAACAACAACTTAAAATTCTCAGTGTGAACCAGAATTACTTTTATATCACTTCTTACCATGTCTAGTCAAATGGGTGTGGCCAGCATGTGCTGTCCACACAGTAAGAAAATATTACTGCACATCGTAACTGGCTGCTGTTGCTGAAGATCTAGTTCTGTAAAATAGGAATGGGTTGCTTCTTTCCACTTTTCTTTAACGCATGCTGAAATTTTTGTCCATAACCTTTTGCTTTTAAAACCATTGGGATCTTTTGAGGCGGGGTCTCCAATAAACCCCTGGAGGTGTTCTGTTTTATCTGGCACTATGATGTTGGTAGAAGACCGTTTGTAATTCCTGTAATTGATATAAGCGTGAAAATTAATCTTCTGTACTTTTGCAGAATCACCCTTCATTTCTATTTTATGTGCTACCAATTGCTTTCCATGCTTAACCTGTTTAATCCCTTTTTTTTTCCAGCATTACAGGCAGGAAGTAAAGAGGTCTGGTCATGTGACCTTTCACACTAGATACATGAAATTGATATTGCTTAGAGTAGACACTCCATTATTTGACTTAAAAACTTCAATTAGTTGCTAAAAGTCAAAATAATTCTTTTAGAGGTTCAGAAGTTAGAAAAAATGTCTGGCAACAATTGTTGCCGGTGGGATAATTGAACATAGCTGAAGGAACTTAAGAAGTAATATTTACCTTTAGAAAAATGGAGTCTGGAGGTGTTAGACTATTTAGCAGATAGTGACTATGTATGACTTGGTTAATGCAAGTAATGGGTTAATGGGTATGGAAATATATTATTCCATGTAATAGCATATAAAACAACTGAAATCTACTTAGGCTCAGGGCTGTGTATTCTGCCACCTCTTTATTATAAATATAAGCAATCTGAGTTGCAGCAGCTCTACGACTGGATTGTATGACACAGGCTAGCTGTCACTTCCAGATTATTTCAGCACTGTTAGTGGTTCGCCACTGTTCCTTCCTTGGATCATTCAGATTCCTCTTGACTGGGAAGACGTGATGAGAGCTGCAGGATTGGAACTTCTCTGATCCAGTCACCTTGCCATCACAATGATATCCTTGGTAATATCTCCCTAATGAGTTTGCTGATTCTTTTCTTTGTCCTTCTTCTAAAAGACCAACTTCAAAGACAAAATGTTCTTTTGCTCCTGGTTATATATCATCCTTAGCAGCAGCCATAAGTTTGCATGTTTATCACTTTGTCAAGGAATCTTTTTTTTTTTTTTAAGTACAAAAAATCTGTACTTAAGATTTGAAGTATGAGTCATACATGTGGGTGTCTTCCAAGTTTCCAGTTTCACGGGTTAGGTCTTTACTGTACAAGTTTCTGACACAAATGACATTCAGATACTGTGGATGTATATTTATAGGCCTGAGAGTTTGTTTCTAGTCACCCACTTGTGAAAAATAAGTTCAAAAGCACCCGGAATGCAAAGAAAAATAATGTTCAATTGGACATTTTACGCCTTAAAAACTCCCGAAGCAGTTACATAAGGGACTGATGTGATGAATGGACAGAGATTTTCACAGTGCTACCTCCATTTATTCACCCAAGCCAACACCACATGCATCCCCCACAAAAATGACAGGAAAAAGACTCAGGAAATTGACTTTTCATTCAAGCACCTTTCACCCACTCCCTCATTCCTGCAAGAAATCAACACACAACCCTGTGAGAGTAATGAAGAAAAGGGGAAAAAAAGGGAAGTTTATCCACTTTTAGTCTGGTTAGTTGCTTGCCCACACACAAAACACAGATGGGCTGATACCACAAATACACCAGTTCTTATGCATTCAGCAGTCTCACGCATCGGGGTGGTGTTGTGGTCAAGCCATATGGGGCGCCACAGAAACTGTGGGATCTGACAGGAGGCCTAAAGAACACACATACGCACATGCATCTTAATTGACTTGTAAAAACTCCACTAAAACGCAATTTTATAGAAGAAATTTCAGACTAGTCGCTGAGGATTTGACATCAGGTTGTGCCCAGCTTGCAAAATTGTCATCACCACAATTTCTTTATACACAGTCCAAGAGCAATTTATGCTTTTTAAGATAAAACTGAATAAGCCATACCAAAGACGCCATGAAGGCAGCAGATTAATAAGCTAAAACTGTCTGTATGAAGTAACTCTGACTTATACGAAGGAGGCTAGTGCAAGGGAAGATTTATCAAGCCGCACAGGGCGGCAGGGGAAGTCGACAAGGTTTCTGAAAGGAAATAAATGACCTCTCACTCTTTGCAAGCTGACAGCTCAGGCTTTGGTGCTACTTCTCTAAAGTCCTTGTGATGCTCATACTGCTCTTTTTGTTGTTGGAGGCATTCATTCAAAGGCCAAAACCGCAACAGCCAGTCTAGGCAAACACAATTGGAGCTGTGATTTATGAGCACTGTTGACTTTGCGGTAATGGATCAAGCGTTACCCGCTGGAAATGCTGGCAGGGCCATTAACCCCAGTTTCTCCAACCTGTGGTAGAGTTGGTAGCAGACACTAGCATTCAGATTGTGGAGAGGTGTAAAGGGGATGTGATTTTTCACAACCAGACCAAAACCCAACTAGGTCTCAGTCTAAAGGTTCCCTTATAACCTGTTAAATACCTAAATACCCCTAGAAGACAGGGTGAAAAACATCAGACGAAGAAAAGTTAATCACATGTATTGCTGGGTGGGATCTGAACACTTGTTACTGGTTTTATCTTGTCTGGGTGCTGCAACTCTTTATTTTGTCTTTGTCATTGTAAATTTGAAAGTGGCTGACTTCATACAGTTTTAACAAAAAAGATTCATCACACTAAATTTTTGCTTTTCATGTAACATAATTAGTCAAATTATGAATTGCTACAGCGCCTGCAAAAGCATGCATTACCCTTGAACCTTTTCCCATTTTGGCACATGATCCCAGATACTTTATGGATATTTTATTGGGCTTAGACCAGGTGTGTCCAAAGTCGGTCCTCAAGGGCCGGCACTCTGCATGTTTTAGTTCTCTCCCTAGTNGTAGNAACAATTTCCTCAGCAAGTCAGTGTTCTCCTTAGGCCTTCTGACGAGCCATCATTTGATGCAGGTGTGTAAAACCAGGGAGAGAACTAAAACATGCAGGATGCCGGCCCTCGATGACCGACTTTGGACACCCCTGGCTTAGACTAACACTTTGTGTTAGACCAACAAAGGGCACTTCATAAATGTGAAGAGGAAGGAAAATAACACAAGGTTTTCTGTAAAATCTGAAAAGCTTGGCATACATTTATTGTCTGCCCCCTTTATTGAGACACTCCTAAGTAAAATCCAGTGTGGCTGCTTACTTTCATAAGTCGTATTATTGGTCTTCTTTTAGAAGGTGTAATTTAGTGTTAAGATAAATTCTGATTTTCATAAGTCCCATAGTAACTCTGGAGGAGATGCAGAGATCCATAGCTCAAGTGAAAGAATCTTTTGACTGGGCACCGATGAGTTTTGTGCAGTTTGAACTTTATAGACGAGTGTTTAGCAGAAAGCCATCGTTGAAAGAGCACTAGAAAAGTTCCAATTTGAATTTTTCCACAAGCCTTGAAAGGGGCCTTTGCCAACACATGAAAGAAGGAGCTCTGGTCCAATGAGATCAAGATTGAACTTTTTGAACTTCATCTTGCTGAGGGGAGCTTTTTTTAGCATTGGTCAGCGTTGAAAGGAAGAAGACACTTGAGACTTGAACAGAGGTTCCCTTTTTCGTGGAACTGTTATCCTAAACATAGAGCAAGAGCTACAGTCGACTGGTTTACCAAAGAGGAATTTGTGAAAAATAGTTTAAATCTGGAACACACACAGACTTACAACAATAACTTTACTGAAAGGTGATTTACAAAAGATGGGCTGACAGGATCCTATTCTTTCTGCTACAAAATTATGTACTACTTTATCTAGGTACATATCATAAATATATTTTTGCAAAACAAATATGTCAAGAATAAGAATAACGTTTTTCAATAGATTGTATGCATGGAACTTTATACAGAGGTAAGTCAGTAAACCTAAGTGTCTCCATGAGAAAGGGGATGTTTAATACGTTTTTAAACTTTTTAGTGTTCCTTCTTTTAAAGGGGAAATACATTAGAACTCAGAACAGTTCATGTAATGCAGTTACCGCTTTAACACAGGATAGTGGCTAAGACCCTATACTGATAAAAAGCCTTTCAGGTAGGAAACAAAATCAGGTGTTGAGCCCAAAATGACCCTGAGTGCTTCAAAAACACAATCTCCAGAGAGATTTATGAGGATGGATGTATTTATGGTATCTTTTCATCTTTGCACATTTGACCAGTCCTCAGATGGTTGGAAAATTTATGGTAGATGGAGGGGGGAAAAAATGCATCTCAAAGTGGGGTGTGTTTGACAGTCTTCAGAATAGTCATTAATGAAGTGAGAGGCTCCGTGCAACCGATGCCAATCTTTTTATACAGTCGGACTAGAATTAGTGCTCCCTCTCACAGATGAAGACTATTTTAAAGTAAAGCTACATGAGTGTTCTTTGACTCTTCAGTAGAGTGGATAGTAGCTGACACAGAGACGAGCTGTAGCTTCTCTGACCGCAGGCCTCCCCCGGAATTGCTGACGGCCAGGGGACACAGACAAGAACATTGGATGGAAGTTCCATTACCAGACCTAGAAATCCCATTTTGGTGCCAAGTCCAAGCTTCATCTGGTCGGACCTCAAAAGAATCATAAGGCCAAAGTAAATCCAGACCTGAGAAGTTGTGTCTGGGATGCCTGAGGAAAGGCAACAAACGTCAGCATGCCCACAATTCTCACTTTCTAAGGGCTGGCTGACTAATCCATGATATTCCTCCATGATCTAAACCTGAAGCCTTCTGTAGCAGCAGAACACTGTGGCATTGTGTCCCTGCTTTTAAGGAACCTGTGATTCATTTACTGGCAAAACGTTTTGGATCTGCACACCATATTTTCTTATATTCAGTACTCTAGTGCATTTCATAATTTTAGGAAATGCAAACAGTCTTTTGTGACCGTTTGCATTGAGGATCCAGACTCTGATGTACCATCAGTCTCTGCTTTTTTGAAAGAACAGTAATGTTACTCTGTGTTTTTTTTCTTTTTTCATGAATGTGTTCTTTTCTTCAGAAGTGGGTAATTTAATAATAGGTTCTATAGGAGCAGTATGAGTGGAAATAGGAGTATGGTGATTATTTAAAATCCCCGTAATTACACTCAATCCTATGCATCAACCACATTGCAGTGTAATGATGCAATAGTGCTCTCTACTGGCAAAAATAGAAAACACAATGAAGAATATTTCACAAGAAAGTAACAGCTATTATTATTATTATTATTATTATTATTATTATTATTATTATTATTATACCTCACTATAAGATTATTCCCTAGTTTTGTTCAGTTTTGACACAGTTGCCCTCATCAAAATCTGAATAAAGAAGCTTTTTTCTATACCTGTGTTGAACCCTAACTCTTCAAATGTATTTGTTTTGCCAAGAGATTCATAGCTTTGCCTTCAGTTTGAATGTCTAGACAAAAAAAATAAGATATATGTTTATATTTAAAAATATATTTCAAATTTCTTCTATAAGCTCATGTTTAGCAGTTTAAAAATATATTGCCAGGTTTTAAAAAGACCCACAAAAAAAGACATTATGAAGTGAAAGATATCAATCTTTTCCTCTTTTCTTTTACCTCCAGGTCTGCTTTGCTTCAGTGCCAGATCCATAGTCCACCATGAGGGTGAAGAGATGAGCTTGCAGAGAGCGGCCCTGTCCCTGCAGTTCCTGCCACTGGACATTTGCTGAATCCCATTACCCAGAAGATGATGTCCCTGTCTCCCAGATAGCAGTTCTGAGGACAAGGCCTTCACAGCACTGACTGTGCATCATGGCAGGAGAGACTAAGCAAATGCATACAGTCAAAGAGCTGGATGCTGAGTCCAAACAGCAGGATGAGGGGACGGCGCTGGAAAAGCAGAGTGATAAAACCACAAAGGCGTCTTCAGAGCACTTTTCAAGCACAGGCACTGAGGTCGGGCTCAGCACCGGAGGGGCCAAGACTAAAAAACTAGAGAAAGAAAGGAACTGTCCTCAGCAGCGTGAAGCTGTTATACGGCCACAGCAGACAGGGAAGATTGACTTCAGTTCACTGCAGAACAGATCAAAATTTGTCACTGACAGAACTTGGTCGACCGGGAAAGGAAGTCCCCAGTCACCAAGTGGAAAGGGTCGTAGCCGAGAGAAGGGGAAGCGGTCAGGGAAGACAGAGCGTGGCAACCCGCAGCAGCTGTACAGACTAAGCATTGCAAATCCACGCACCGTTGGCATAGCCTACCCACAACAGAAGGTTCTGCCACCCAAGAAGCTGGAACCCAGCCGTGGCCCAGTCTCAGGCAGCTACAGATTCAACATTCCCACCATGCCAGAGAGAGAGGCCGAGCTGCAGCAGCAGGAGCTCAGCTACAGCCGCTACTTCCAGGAGAATCCCTCTAATATTACCTCCCCAAGCTATACCTCACAGGCACTGGGTTCCTCAAGCGGAGCATCATCACACTCACACCCACCTCTGCCACAGCAACAGCAGCAGGCATCGATGGAGACTAACAGCACGCAGACTGGTAGTCAGCTGATGATGACTGAGTGTCCACTTAGTGGCTCAAATGTATGGCAGTCGCCTGAACGGACCTATAATGGTGCTAATTATGGGGTTTCATCACAAAAATCCACTGCGCTCTCAGAAACCAGTAAGGCGAGTGCATTTGTGCCTGCTCAGTTTCAGTATGGAGGATATCACTTACTGGAGCAATCAACCTCTGAATCTTTTGCCTGTGAACAGAACCCCCAGCCACATATCAGCCACAACTCTTTTTCCTTCTCACCTGGAAATGGGCAAAGCACTTCCCAGAACAGCTCTCAGTTCAGTACCGACCATCAGCCAGATAGAAGCTCTTATCCCAACCCGCAGCAGCCCCAATTTATTCAGGGGGTGGCATCATCCATCCAGTGTTCCAGAACTCAGAGTGAAGACTCACCCAGCAGTGACAGCTCAGGTTCCAGCTCACAGCAGTCAGAACAGGGGAAGACCGCTCTACCTGAGAGCTCAGACATGAGTTCTCAGGCAGATTGTCAGGATGCAGCCTTCACATCAGGGAGTAAGAGAAACTGTCACCCCAAAGATGCAGCTGCCAGCCAGAGAACACTCATGCAGGCTGGTGTGCATGCAAGAAATATTTCACAGAGTCCAGATTCCCCGATGCATTTTCCTAACAGAACGTTCAACAACCCTGCACCCAGCAGCATTCACACGGGTTCCTCACCTTTCGATAAATCCATCAGCAGTAAGGTCGTGAACAGGCTGTCGCACTCATGGGAGGGACCTAATAAGACATATTCAACAGCAGATCAAAACACCATTCAGTATTCTGTCATGAACGAGAAGTTCCAGTTCCAGAACCAGACAACGATAGACCACAGGCTAAACTCATCAAAAAGCAACAGAATGCCCTGGCAGCAGATACGGCCAAACTCTGCCATGCCGAACCTCAACAGGATAGAATCATCGAGGCAAATAAGCAATCAGAAAATCGCCTACATGGTCTCGCCGTCTGACTGGCAGGATGAGAGTAAAGTTCACAAGCACAACTCATTCCAGAGCAGCAGAAGTGGCGACGTTCTTTCAAACCAGAGACACGAAAGTGTAAAACACAACAGTACCACTGTCTCAGCTTTTAAACTGGAAATGAACCACACACAGTTATGCGAGGCCAAGAATAAGTCAGGGTACTTTGGACTCAATCAGACCCTTCCGACAGGTCCATCGAGAAACTACAGCTACCCACCGCTTCAGGGTCCGCCCATGGGGCTTTTAAAGGTGTCACCATATGAATCTCCTTTGCCATCTCCAGTCCATAACCCTGCATCAAGCAGCACCTGCTCCTCCCTCTCTCCTGCATCCACCAGCCCCGTCAATATTGGCTCAGACGACAGTCAGATGACAAAGTCAGCCCCACAACACCTGTTCTACCAACCTCCACAAGGCAAAACTCAGTTGCCGTCAGATCACATGAGCACACATTCCCACCAGTTTCATTCTGACGCTCCACGTAGCCTTTCCTACGTGCCAGACAGAGCCAAAGATGAAACGATGAACTTTCTGCAAAACACCACACATACAAAAACAGCAATGGACAGCAGTAAAGGCTACGTGAATAGTTTCGGCGTGGAGCACCACCAGCCTCCTCCTCCGTATTCTGCACACCAGCTCCTAGCCAGCTCACTGGCCACTGCAAATCTGGATCAGCTGGACGTTCTCCTGACGTGCAAACAGTGCGATCAGAATTTCAGCAATCTGGCTTCGTTTTTAGGCCACAAGCAGTACTGCGCTCAGAACACGCTTACGCAAAACGAGCTCAAAGATTTATCAAAGTTGGAGGACAACAGGAAGTTCCACGCAGAACCGGTTAAAGCAGCATTAGCCGTGTCGAGTACTTCTCTCTCAAGGTGTCCATCCGACCTTCACCTGTCATTGCTGGGCCTCAACAAAAATGGAGAACTGATTTCTGACAGTGAAACAAAAGGAGACGCCAAAGATGACCCATTAAAGCTGGGTTTGTTCTCTGGTCCCGGTAACCTTCATGTCTCGCTGCCGGAGCTGGAGATGGAGGATGCTAAGTTAGACAGCCTAATAACAGAAGCTCTCAATGGACTCGGATATCAGTCAGACAATGCAGAGATAGACAGCAGTTTTATTGATGCATTTGTTGATGATGACCTCACCACAGTCAAAACATCCTCAAACAAAATATGTTTGAAAACTAAAGAATCTGCACTCCCCGAGAACAAAACTAAGCAAGCAGCCGACGAAAGATCCTTCGCACAGGAAAAGTGTTACAACTCTCATGTTGAGAGCAAAGGGAAAATGGCTGCGAGCTTGCAGGAGGATGAAAAGGTTAACATTAAAAAAGATGGATCTCATAAAAATTCAGAAATCGACTTCATGGATAAGGCATCAGAACAAGAAAGCAAAGCGAAAGAGACGAGAAAGCTGTGTAAAAGCGAGGACAAAAACTTGAGCTCACAAAGGTTTCTCCTATCCGGCAAGTTTTCCGAGCATTGTGGCTTAAAAAGCTTTCAGGACAGCTCTGCACTTCGGGGGTCAGCAGCGTTGCAGGCCTCCACGTCTCCAACCTCGAGAGCTGCAGCTAAAGAAAGCAAAAGGAAAAGCACTGGAGGGGGAACCTGGAGCAAAGAACTCATCCACAAAATAGTGCAGCAAAAAAATAAACTCCACAAGCTGCACGTTAAAGGCACTAAAAATCTCCAGTTTTCCCTGGTGATGGAGCGGCTCACTCCAACAGTGCAGAATCCCGCTTTTGGAGAATATGATTATGTATCCGATTCGGATGATGAGTGCAAGCCTGTGAAGATAGCGAGCCAAGGCCGGCTGAATCAAAGCAGCCGCTGCAAATACACATACACCAAGCAGTGCAAATGGCGAGCGAGAAGTGAGAGAGAGAAGGCGGCGTGGAGACATGAGTCCAAAGAGTGCTTTGAGATGAAGAAAAGTGAGGAGCTGTCTCTAACACCAGAAAAACACCAAAGGCTCAGGAGGCGAGGCAGCCGATCGTCCACGAGCAGCGACCTCAGCACATCTGTAAGCCCCAAAAGCACTGACCGCACTGACTCAGACAGTGAGAGAAAGAAAGACTCTCCAGAGCAGAAACACCATGACAGATCCAACCCGCAGAAGCTTTTTAAAGAGTCCAGTACACTTGCACTGACATTCACTAAATCTGTCAAGAAATACAACATCGACAAGACAAAATGTTCTGACAAAAAGGGAATTGCAGAGGACCCGGAGAAATATTCAAATCAAGAATTTCCTGATCTGCTCCCGTCTACACAAAAGGCAAAAGAAGCAGACAAGAACTCTGAAAAAAGAGGAAGCTCTCAGGCCAAATCAAGAGACAAAGCTGTGCCTCAGAAAAGTGACAACGGCTCAGTTGCTGACACCCTGCAGAGAACAGACAGTTCGAGCAGCAAAGACGGACCAACACAGTGCAAAAGCACAGATAAAAAAACTCTGGAGGTTAAGTCGCCGCCTCCCGTTATCACAGGAGAAGCTGATTTTAATGTCGACAGAAACACAAAGGACAAAACAGGCGAGGGGCCAAAAACTGCACAGCCCCGGCTATCAGGCGCTGCCACATTGGAGAAACAGAGTGAGAGTGTCTGCATGGTGAAAGAGGCAATTATTTTGGTCAATGACCTAGACGCACACAGACCCCCATCTCTTTGCACATCTTTGATGGATGAGGTGTGCCTGTCCCCGACTGGAAGCCAGAGCCCACTGATACAGAAAGATGCACTCCACCTCATGCCCTACCCCATGGACCAGGAGCAAGGCCTCATCAAATCCCCGCTTTCCTTCGACACCTCCTCCATGTTCGGGGACCTCACGGCGTTTGACAGTGGCCTTTACTCAGAGATCCCCATTCAGAAAGACAGTTTCCATTCAGTGGAGAGCACAGCTGACAAAAAGGAGGCATTTGTCTCATCTTATTCTCCTTTCATGGAACAAAGAGACTGGAATCTCATGGTCAACCCTGTGCTAAGGGACGAGATATCCCAGTACAAAGGAATTTCCGAGAAATCAAACGGGAAAAAGTCCGATTACAGTCACATCCCATTGTCTCTCCCGGAGAAAATAATTGACTACAGCGCAAATCTCAGCAGCTGTGCATCAGAGGACGAGCTGGAGATCAAGAGAATAGTAAATGAGCTTGAAAATCAGCTTCAGACGACTAAGCTGGAAAGCCCACCGCTCCTGATCCACGAGGATCAGAAACAGCTGCAAATGAGCAAATTTTCACCGCTGCGAATTGCCGACGACTCTGAGCTTCAACACAATCGGTTGAACATCAAATGCTCAGATCAAACAAACCATCACTCCGAGACTTTCACAAACCCAGAACTCCCGTGGCCCGGTACCTTTCAGTTTGACCTGGTGGGTGAAAATCACGGCCCCCACCCTGAGATTCACAGCGAAGCAGCAGCACTTAAGCATGAGCACCTCCGTCCCGACGTAAATCTGGGGACGAACAGAGTGGAAAACGACACTCCCGGAGAAACAAAAGACGATATTTCAGAGCAAAGAAGATATGCTGAAAACCTCATGAAAAGCTTGGAGGTAATTTCAGACTCTATCTTCCAAAAAGAACCTATTATATCGAAACATAAGGAGCCAAATGTCAACTCTCCCACCAGTCAACAACATGAAGAAGCTGAATGTCAGGCCCCTGATGCAGCCGAGAGAGAAGATTGCTGTGAAAAGGAGGTAATTACCTCAAAGGAGTGTATTTCACTGCTTTCAAATATCAGTGAGCAGAAGCATGAAACTAAAATCAATCACAACGAGTCGCAGTCATCTGTCCACGAGGACTCTGACCCTTCGCTTGGAGGTAAGCGGTCCATTTCCTGGCGTGAACCTGAAGCCAGACAAGATGAGGATCGCGACGCAGTAAACAAGGTTGAACCAGATGTCATGTCTGCTCACTGTTCGGCCGACAGCAAGGCAGATGATTTAAATCCGCTGATTAAAAGCAACGGTGATTGCAGAGAAGGCCACGATAACCCAGAGGCAGCAGAGGAAATCACTCATCAGCCTGAGGGTCATCCTTCATCACCGGCCCCAGCTGACCTTACGCAGCAGATTGGCGAGAAAATGGCAGGCGTGATTAAATCAGCACTGGAGCAACATTACACTAACGACAACAAGAATCCTGAAGATTTCAGCTCACCACAAGCTGCAGAGTTGAAAGTGGGCAAAATAATTGAGACTTCAAAGCAAGACAATTTGATAGCGATCTCTGCGTCTGAAAGCCACAGCTCTTCAAATGCATACAGTAAATCAAATATGTCACTGGAGATGGTTAGCAAAGATAAGCCCTGCAGTCCTGAGCTGGTTAAAACCAATCCAGAAAGGTGCTGCTCACACCTCCGCGACACCCCATCTGCAGAGGGACAAAGCAATCTGTTGATCCTGTCACAGCCTGACGGCATCATTAACGGCGATTCCTGCAAAGTGACTCCGTTTAATGAGCCGTTAAAAACTGACGCTGGCCTCGTCTTCGCCGAGCAAGAGGAGATTCTGAATGTTCAGGACATCAAAGAGTATCTCCCTGTTGATTTCATGGCAAGCCGGCAGAACTCGCCATGCAGAGAGGCATCAGAAGAAAGCCGCGTCTTTTTGGAATCTGCCTCGCCGGCCAGTGCTCTTTTATTAATGTCTCACCAAACACCCACACAGATATTTGACTCGAAAGGGGATTTAAATGCAAAGAATGAATGCAGCAGCGAATTTATTGGCAGACTCTCTCAAAATGCAAAATCTCCCATCGTCACGGACGACGGAGGGGCAGCAAAAGGCGATTCAATAAGCAGAGCGGCTGACATGGACTGCTCTCTGATAAGCACACCTCAGCTGGACCTCGGAATGATTCCAACACCTGAAACGGTCAGGTCCTCTCCTGTCACTTTCAGACCACCAGAGGTGAAAGACGAAGTTGAAAAAGGTGATCTGATGTATGATTTAAAGCTCAGCCCCCTGAACTACAACGACCTCTCAGACGAGCCTCCACAGCTGAATCAGTACGACTACATACCGATATCACCTGCCAGTAAACCGGAGGAAGATTTCGACACCAAGCAGAGACCCGCAGAAAGCTGTGAGTCATGTGACCTGAGCGTTAATCCCACAATGATTTTCAAACAAACTGAGACAGAAGCAACGATGCCACTTGGCTCAGATCACGAGGCTAAACTGCAGCCATCTGATGAGCCCCTAGTCCTACAGCAGAGTATGAAATTCAATTGTTTTTCACTGGGTCTCACACCTGTCATCCAAAAGACTGAGTCCTCATGTGGTAACACAAAGACAAGCCTGCCAGTATTTCATGATCCACTTCAGCCTGTTGAGGATTTGCAAATCCAAGCTGATCTTCTGACAAAAGCTGCATCAGTCAATCCAGATTCTCACAAGGCTCCTTTCGAAGATGCGGCTCTTCCCAAAAAAGCCGAACCGCTCGTTATCTGTGAAAATGAGAAAATTCCCCTCCCACCAGAGAAGCAGCTGACAGCAGAGAGAGCCCCGTGTTCAGCAGGTCAGCAAACACACAAAGAGACGACACACAAGAAGTCACAGGGCAGCGATCCACAGGGCAAAGTGCTCTGTGAGATTTGCTTCATGTGTTTCCGAACTGTGCCTGGTCTGAAGAGACACAAGGCCATGAAGCATGTAGCCAGAGCTGAGAAATGCACACAGGGCACGACAACGAGCCATCAGGGGACTGCGCTTATTTATGAAGCGCCGGTGAAAAAGCAAAAAGATGATTCACAGAGGTGTTTCCCAACAACCAAAATAGATGGGCTGCCTGAGCTAAGCGGCTCTCTCATCTCTAAAACGGCGGAGATTGAATCAGTCCTGGAGGAAATAGCAACTGAGATGAGCAGCGTGGCAGTGGATGAGATAAGCCATCAAAACCCTCCACTGCAGGCAAAGGCAAAGAAGAGCAACAAAGGAAGAAAGAACAAGAACAGTGAGCTGAATCCTGACCCCTTCTCTGACGAGCTCCTGAAAATATTAAAAACAGACATACTTCAAGCCATAACTCCCGAATTTAAGAGCAGTGCTCTGCAAGAGCAAAACAAATGCCCTGAGGTTAAAGTCGGTGAAAGAGCAGCCCCAGAAGCTCTTGGCGAAGAGTTCTTTCACCATGCCGCTGCAGACACTTATAACAACACGAACCAAACTCCACCTAAAGAGCCAAATGAGATGAATGAAACTGTGGCGCACAATCAGCTTGAAGAAACAAAGGTGACAGAAATGGCATATATAGAGACGTATGCAGAAAGTAATGTGGAAAGTGCATCTGTAGAGAAGGAGATCACTGGAGATTCCAATGAGACCGAATCAAAAGGAGCCAAGGACAGCCTTGGCTTGGAGGTTCTTAGAAATGTTTCAACAGACATGAAATGCCCTACCAACAATCTAAATCCCACCTCCTGTCTGAATTCCTCCCCTCCCAGTCCGCCCGGCATCAGTTCAGATTTAAGGGCCATACTCGACGACGACACCACATTCTCACAGCTATTTCCCAGAGACGAGGAAACTAAGAGGAAAAAGTGTCCCAGAGTGTATGGCAAAAGAAACAAGAGACAGAAATTATCAATCCCTTCAGACGCGGCTGCAGATTACCTTCCTGCTGAAACTTTCATACAAAATAAAGACCAATACGTGGAACCCCACAGCATGCAGACCGTCACTGACCATCAAAGCAAGCGCTGCGAATATGAGACCATTTCAATTGACGATGCCATCATGCTGAACATGTGTCACAACAGCACTATAAAGGCCGACAACAATCCGGTGCCAGATGTCAATCAGAACATTCAGCAGGATGTTTGTGAGGTTGGAAATAATCATTTGAATCTAATTGAAAGCACTGTCAGTAAATCTACATCTGAATGGAGCTCATCCAGTGACTTCACTGGCTTTGAATCTTGCCCAGTAGTGACCTCTGAACCTAGCGATTGCAAACATGAAGAGCCTCTGCCAGCAACTCCCTGCACGATAGAGCCGCATGTTGCGGAGGGTGCTCAGTCCTTCCAAGCCATCGGCGCACAAAACATCAAAACAACATTTCAGCTACCGGAGATACAGTATCTGGACTCAGAAAAAGATGCCCAAGTGGCTCCTTTTTCTGAGACTGCAGATGCAGATGGAAAAGAGGATGAAAAATCCAGGAAAGCGACAGAGCGGCGAGGCAGGAAGCGACAAGACGGAGGGATTAAAGTCAAAGACAAGCAGTACAAATGCAAAGTGTGTTTTACCTGGTTCCTCACCCTCGGAGAGCTAAACTTCCATAAGCTGTCCCACAACCCATCCCCTCCCCCCACCTGTTACATGTGCGTGCAGCGCAAGTTCAGCTCCAGAGAGCAGCTGAGAGACCACCTGAGGGAAAAGCACGCTAAAAATAAGACAGGAATCTGGACCTGCGGAATGTGTTTGAAGGAGATTTCAGATGTCTGGATGTACAATGAACACTTAAGAGAACACGCCACTCAGTTTGCCAGGAGAGGACAGTCTCAAGGCTCCATGCTTGGTATTTCTGGATGCTTCATGCAGGAAACGGCCGTGAAGAACTTTATATCCTCGATCATGCAGCAGCGACCCAGCAAAGCCAACAGAGAGTCAAGCAAAGCCACTAAAGAACAGGAAAAAGCAGTGGCAGGAGAAGGAAAAACCTTGGAGGGGGCTGAGACTAGGGCACACAAAACTAAAAGCAGTGGAGGAGGCGGAAAACAAAGCACTTTAACCCCAATCGAGGTACTCCACAAAACAGAGACGCCGAAAAGTGTGGAGATGCATCCCAACTGCAAAGATCCTTCAAGAGACTGCCACCACTGTGGAAAACAGTTCCCCAAACCCTTCAAACTCCAGAGGCATTTGGTGGTGCACAACCTGGAAAGGATCTTCCTGTGCCACAAGTGCCCCGTTTCTTACCAGGAGGCCCAGGACCTCAAAGAGCATCTGAGGAGAGCTCATGAGGAGGTGGACGACCTGGATTCGAAGCACACGACTCTTTACACTTGTGAGCTCTGTGCAGACGTCATGCATGTGATTAAAAAGTCGTTCATTTGCAGCACTTGCAACTACACATTCTCAAAAAAAGAGCAATTTGACCGTCACATGGAGAAGCACCTGTCGGGGGGGAATAAAGTTTTCAAATTCAGAGCCGTCCTCAGACCCGTCAAAGCATCCGCCTCCAAAGAAAACGAGTGCGACTCACCAGCCAGTAAGAAGAAGAGGCTTCTCTCTGACAGTCTGCAAGAAAACAGCTCAGACAGCGGCATCGCTAGTTTGAGCTCACTACACTTAAACCAGAACGCTGACACACAGTGTTCAAAGCCCTGCGCGCCCACAACTGATGACTCCACTCAGACCGTCCCGAATGAATACCACGACGATTCAAGCAACGCGAATGTGAAGACGGAGGATATTACTGCAGACTGCTCTCAGTTGCTTGAAGACTTGGAGAACTGCGTTCATCTGAGCTCATCCAGGTCCGCGACACCCAAGAAAGAGGAACTTGATGTGACTCTGCTACCTAACCTGGAGAAGGAGGATGACAGGAAATTGATTACTAAATCGTGTGATGTGAAAGAAGAGGATGAATCCGTTTGTATAAGAGCAGAAGGAACTTCATGGGCAGCATCTAAAGAAAGTAGCATGGCAGGGGAGAAGGAGGTAGTTAAAGATAAAACAGATTTGCCTCCAGCAGTTTTTGAGAACTCTTCTGTCTGCTCAACAGAAAATCAAATTTTTCTGCAGACACCTGAGTCTGCAGAATTAGCTGTTGATGAGTTAAAGCAGCAGGGGGATGATGAGCAGAGGCATTGCACATTGTCTTGTAATGACACTAAACAGCAGGCATTATCTCATGGTGCTGAGCAAGAAAGTAGCAGTCAGATGAAAAATAATGCCACTCCAGCGCCAACGCCAGAAAACACTAAAACCAGCACTGGAGCTGGATGTGCAAAGACGACGGAAGCAACGGTGGCCCCTCAATCCAAGGTTTCCCTTCTAGCATCGGCTGCGACCGACGACAAGGACTTGGTGAAACCACAGAAGAGAAGGAAGGACATGAAATCCACAAACAACATGCAGAGGGTGTCCTCGCCTTTCACACAAGAGAACTTTGGTGTTGACTCTAAACCCAAGAAGAAATTTCGTCAGAGCAAGTCTGCAAACCCCTCGCTGCAGAGGAAGCTGGACGGAGCCAACGAGTATCCCGTGCTCTCCTCTGTACGGGACGATGTTGTTAGCAACAAAATAATTTCCAAGTGCAAGAATGTAAACTTGAGCTTACAGGCAAAAAGAGGTTTGCTTGAAAGCTGCACGCCAAAGAAGCCTGACACCGTTACACCTCAAAACGCGGAGAACAAAGCCAAAAGGGGACCTCTTGGGAGATCTGTGCATTCTCCTGTGTCTAAAGTGCCTTCAGTTCCAATGAACAATTCTTTAAATAAGCCAAGGCCAAAGATGGGGGTCAGGACAGTGGAGAGTAACTCTTACCGGACAGCAGAGTCGCAGAACCACATTTTGAGTCAGCTGTTTGGTCAAAAACTCACCAGCTTTAAGATTCCTTTGAGGAAGGACACATCCGAATCTATAAACTGAGGGGGCGGGATGGGGATCTGTGAATAAGAGTCTGTAAATTTTTGCAGTTATAATTGTTTAAGACAAGTCATTATGGTGAATGAAATTGCACAGCTGTTTTATGTGAAATACTACCGTTAATTACTTCCGTAGTCACTTTATGTCTTCTTATGTACATGTTTTTTTTTTTTTATTACACAAATGTGAGGACAAATGACAGGTAGAAACTAAATATTTCATTGGGGACTTTAACATCACTTGCATAAAGGAGACTTAAAAAAAAATAAAAAGTATACTTGAAAACAAAGTAAAATAATGTTTTTTTTAAGTAACGCATCTCCGTTTTTACAGAAGTTACATTTTTTTTTTTTTTTTTTTTTTTTTTTTTTTTTTTTTGCTAAAGGACCAAATTGTGCCGTACTTTACTTGGACATTTGTGCACCTTGCGTACATGCTTCCAACCTTTTCATTTTGTATTGTTTTTACACTTTACTGTACTAAGTTGACATTCATTATTTTAAGGCTTTTGTATAAACACCTTGGTGCTACATGTTGTTTAAATGTAATGTGAACGTCCATGTCCTCAGAAGGGAGATCTGTAGTAATTACAACATATACAGCCAACTGTTTGTTTGTTTTTTTTTTCTACTTTATTGAACATACTGTATAAACCAAATCATTCATATGTAGGCAGAAAAAAACTCAAAACTTACAACAGCTTCTGGTGTACACGTAAACTCAGGTGCTGATGAGGACATCGCAGTCCCTGGACCTGTATTTGGAGTTCTTTCCATGCACTGATAATACCACACACAAATGACAAACTCATTTATCTGTGTCCGTAACTCCAAATGTTTAATTATTAATAGTATTTACTTGGACAACAAAGGTGCTTTATCTTGTTTATACTGTATGTACCTTCATTGTATAGTATTGTAGGTAGAATATTGTTTGATGTAATGCTTCATGACAAAGTTTTATTTTAATAATGTGCAAAATGAATGACATTGAAAAGAAAGGGAAACTGCGTGTCTCTTGCAGGTTGTAAAGTGGTTCACTAAGTGCCTGTTTTACAGTTTGTTATTAAAGATCTGTATTGGTCTCTTATCGCTCTTCTGCTCCTTTGTTCTTGAAATGTTTTGCAAATGTTTCCTGCTTCCCCGCGGACGGCATCTGTCACCAAATGCATCAAACAGCCGAAGCAGTGGAAGCTGCTTGTGCCTGGAGGCAAAAAAACAGGTGCACACAAAACAAAGTCTGACTTGATTTTTTTTTTCTTTCTCCCTCTCTCAGATGAGAACATCAATGAGTTAACTCGTCATTTGAAAAATGAGCAAAAATGTACCTTTTTTTTTTTTTTTTTTTACTACAGGGAAGCATTTAATAGAAGACAGATACATTTATCCAGTCGTGCATCTGTCTCCGTGAGCGGCCAGCGGCTCTCACTTGTGTTGCGCTGCTCTCTCACCACATGTAAAACAGCTTCTATTCCTACATGAATATTTTTCATCCTCACATAGGAATAAAAAGCCATATTACACCATGGCTTGCATGTAGAACTCAGAGACTGCAAACATGGAGGAGGAGAGTCTCACATCTTCCTATTCCTGAATTGTCACGAGACCTGAGGAGAATAGAAGAAAGAAGAAACAATATAAAAAAGAAGTTGTCATTTTATGCTTGTAAAAGTATAGAACACGTTTATTTTGAAAAACAAAAAGTACTGATGAACAAATTTGCTATATGTTTTATCTAACAAATAACTTTCATAAATGGATTGCTACATTTTATAATTATGAAAGAAAGTTTTTGGGTTTTATTTCATTTAGCATTTCTTTCTCAAAAATGTATTTACTTGTTTAGTTTTTCTCCTTATTTAAAAAAATATATTTTTAAGATTCATATTAAATTGTTGAAGTTCTAAAATAAGGACCTCACATTGAACTTTCAGTTTTGGATAACAAATTTTGAATCATGCTTTAATAAGAAATTGAGTTCTGCATTACATGACATGTCCAAGTGCAAGAACCATTGTCACACTCACCAAAATACATTAATACAAAAAAAATGATGTAATTGCTATCGTTTCCGATTGGTGATCTCATTTGCATTATTACCAATCTGGTGTTTTCTGCTAATGTAGCCATCCATCTGAGTCTTGATGCAAAGTCAGTGTGAGGAAAACACAGTGTTGCTCAAATTACTCTTTAATTAATTTTAGTGGAAATAGCAGTTTGGCAGAAGCCACAAAGGTCATGTGACAGCAGGTAATAAAACAAGCCTATGCCGTGGTTCCTGCCTGCTCCTCTACAGAGTTATACATGTTATCAAAGTCTCTCCAGGATGGTTACATTGAAATTCTCAACAGAAGGTGGGCAGGTATGTTACATTTTGACCTTTTGCTACGGTCCAGTAAAAGTCATGAACAGCATACTAAGGATATAAATTAACTCCCGCTCTTCTCAGGCAGCTGTCAGGATGTTGTTGTTTTTTTTTGTTTTTTTTTTGCAGAGATAACGACTCACACAGAAATCACATGATTTTAACACCTCCTTTAAATTAAATATGGAAATGTTGCATGTATCCTTTTTTATGTGTATTTGATCAGAATATTTCCAATATTTGATTTTTGGTTCTTGGCAAATTTCTGCTGATATGGGTTATTATTTCCATCAGAGGTGAAATCGCACAGGGTCTGCAAGAAAGCAATCATGTAAAAGACAACTTTACTCATCTAAAAAAAAAAGATAACATTAGTGGTCATTGATCAAATCAAAATAAACCATTTATGCTCACCACACAACTCTAAAACACTACTGATTATATATATATATATATATATATATATATATATATATATATAAATGTTTTTTTTTTTTCAACAAATGTGGCCAGCGATAGTTTGATTCATTATCTGTTCTTGAGCATTTTTTGGAAAAGCTCAGCCCAGCTTTCTGTAAATCTAGAAACAAAGGGATAATTACTTTTTTTATTTATTTATTTCTTGTAGAATCTGTATAATTCCCAAAGAAGTCTTAGGAGGATTTTTTTTTCCTGAAATGAGGCACAGTGCCCCGTTTCATTCTGCAGCCTAAAAATATTATAATCAGTAATGAATCAGGGAATTACTATTCTGCTTTTTCACAGACAAAAACTGGCTGCCTGCATGCGTCTAATTGGGCGCTCAAGCTTTGACTGGCACTGTACTAATTGAAAATGGCTTTTTATGGAGCCTTTCCTGATTACTTTGACATACCTTGGTGACTTTCAGTTGATATCAGTCGACATGTTGCTGCAAATCTGCTGATGCGTTGAAAGACAACTGCTGCGCTTTGCAACAAAAGCATCAAATGTTGAGTTGTTTAGTTCTCAATCCCTGTCTTGGGTACAACCGCTTTTTGAATCCCTGACAATATTGAATGGAAGGGAAATGGAGGGAAAGCATGGACAGCCGTCTGTTGGTACTACTGCTGTGAATCATCTGAATGCAGGTTTACACCATAATTAGAAAATAAATAACTAGCCGTGGATTATAATTAGATTTAGCGTAATTACACAAATAAGGCGTTTAAATACACAAGCAGCTTGATCTCCTTCTGATCAATATGAGTGTGCTCTGAACAGCTTGATCAACATGTTCTGTGTGGTAGAAATGTGAGCAAAAATATGCAGAAAGAAGTATGCCATGTCGCCTGAATAAAAAAAAAAAAAAGTTCCGTTTCGCTGCTTCTTCAGAGAATCCACGGTTCATTTTTTTTTTTTTTTTCGGCGGCTGGGATTAAAATACATCACAGCACAGGAATCTTGGCAAGTCAAGGACTCATTTGTGAGCACGATGCCCGGAAGGCTGCATGATTGATGAGTTCAGTGACGTCACAGCCATCAGGAAGTGCAAGCCGAACGCCTGTGATTAACATGTCAACTGTGTGAAACTGAAAGGAAACGTTGCTTTTACCTTTTCCATCTACCTTCCCAATGATCATACTCTATTATTGATTAAAGAAAGATGAAAGCCTTTATGCTTTCATAGATATTCGTTGCGTCTGCACCTGTTTTTTTTTTGTTTTGTTTTTTTTTTTTACCTGAACCTCGTCCCCCTGCTTCTTCTTTGTGCGCTGGTGAAAATCCCCCCCGCCCACCGCGGTCCGTCTGGTCAGGAGCTGTGGTTGATGAAGAGAGAATTAAAGCAGAGACTTCAGTGTGTTTTGTCAAAGTTTAGCCCAGAATGTGCCCCACAGAGTGAGTGGGAGCCCCACACACCCCACTGTCAGGCGTCTTTTTATCATCTGATATATGAGGGAAATTCTCCAGAGGCACAGTTATGCAGGAGCATGACAGGAGCGCTTTGCACTTTGAAGTAGAGTGACATTATCAGTAAGTATGGTCTTGAAATAGCATCTCATCTCTCTCCCTCCCTCTCTGCCGTTTCTCTCCGCATCTATTTTCCTCAGCCGCCACCCTCATTTTCCCGCTCTTCCCTTCTCCCTCGCTTTTCTTGCCTCCTCACCATCAATTTCCATTTCTGTATCTCATTCCCTCTTCCCGTTTTTCCCCGTGCCTCTCCCCATTATCTTCTGCCTCCCTTTATCTCACTGAAACTGCTTTTTTTTTTTTTTCAGTGTTTCACTTCTTTTTCCAGACATCCGCCTATTTCTCTGCATCCATCTCCATTCCCTCACTTTGTATCCCCCTGTCTCGTGCTGCTGGCTGCCTCTCAGGGAGGTCACGAGATCAGGGGCAGATAGAGATGGGCTGCTGGTCAGCGGTAATGACACGTGGGCTGAGAGGCCACTCGGGTCGCCTCTCCTGGGGATTTGAGGCTTTAGCAATCGCAGGGGGGAGATAACCAGATAGAAAGATGGGGAAGAATTTGTTGCACCAAAACAGGAGGGACGAGTGAGCATCCAGTTTTCCACACATATGGGCGAGGGAGGTCAGTCGCAACAAATGCGGATATTGATGTCTGTAATCATTTATGCTTAGCACAAGGATGTTGATGAGTAATTAATCAGGAAAACATAGGGTGGGAGCAGCACCTTTTCCTATTTATTGGGAGGGATGTAGGTTCTTTGAAATATGTACTGAAACATGCAACCCACAGATATGTGGTCATGTGCAACAGCAACAGAAAGTTTGGTTAAGATGTGAATGTTTCTTTTGGAGGCTTTAGTCTACGATCTCTATTCGATCTCTATTGCCATTTTGTTAAAACACTCTCACATCCCCTGGACTTACATTGTAATTCAAGTCAACAAGTGTGAATAGCAAGAACAAAAATGGACTTCTAAGCATGGGTGCCACCATGGAGGACAAACCAGACAGTCTTGTTATATCCATACAATATTTTTTTTTTGATGCATAAAATGTTGAGATAAACCGAATGGCTTCAATAAGAAGCAGCATTTATATAACTTCCTTTTTTGTTTTCTATTGAGCCTCTGGCACTTTAAAGATCATATTCCACATATTCATGTAAAAAAAAATGAAGAGAGATAAAGTATTTTAAAATTAAAGAGGCAGAATCTATTAGAGGTTAAACATGCGTCTTCAATTACATCAAATCGGTTTATTTTTGACAAAAAGGTAGTTGAAAACAAGAGGGATTTTTTTTTACTTTTTTCGATTGGAACTCAATTTCAAGACCGATCAATGTACCTCCACCCTCCTGATATGGCATCCCCATACAAAACTTTCTGGAGGCGCCCCATGCCAGTACTCGGAAAATACATTTAAAGTAATGCTAAAGCTGGCCCTGGATTCTCGAATGAATGGCCTCTCTCCAGGAAGTCGTGGTCTCTTCCTGCCAACAGAGCCTTTATCAACTCGACCATTTGTCATTTCAGTCAGCACCAGGGGAGCGAACAGGCTGCACACAATGGCTAAAAGTACCTGTGTCGATGTTCCAGGTTTACAGAAATAAATGGTGTGGTTTTTGCAAAGGGCTGCGCAAACAAATGAAAGGCTTTTAGTGCGAGTGCAACACAGCAAACAGCAGCAGGTGTGTAGAGAGCTGCTGGCATCACAGAGGACATGCTACTATTTTAGAAGGAAAAAGTTTGCACCACGCAGATATCTTTATTTTCCACAAGCTGTATTTGCAAACATTTTAGTCTGTTTTACTATGATTTGTTTTTTTTTTAGTATTTTAAAAGTACAAAAGATTCTATGTGCAAATATAAATAGAAAGCTTTTCCTTCTTGATATTTCTAATTTTACTATTTTATTTCTGTGAAGATGATCTCACTGATCTGGACCTGGCACACTTTCTCTTCTTATAGTGTTTTTAATTATCTATTTGGAACTGATTGAGAAATAAAAAAGAAAAAAATTGAAATATCCTCAACAATTTCTTTATCTAATAAAGAAAATAGGACAAATTTGATAATATTTTGAGAAAGTCTTCATTGTTCACGTTTCCGCATACCAAAAAAATAGTGTTTTCAAGAACTTGTTTTAACTGTGAAAAGATTCAACTGTCAGAGCCTTTCAGATATCTACCTGTGCAGACAGTCAAAGGCAATTCAGATTTCTTTAAAACACAACTGAAACACACCAATGGATTAGCTTTGGATCCACCTTCCAGTTATTAGAGAACCAGCATGCAAGGACACATGTAGTTACATCGGCTGCAACACAGCGGTCCCAACTTCCAGTTGATTTGATGATTAACTGAGCAACACCAAATTTGAGATGGCAGCTGACGTAATGTTTTTTTTTTTTTGTTTTTTTTCTCACTGTCCTGGAAGGCACCCGGGACACTGATCTGCATTGGACCACTCTCTTCAGACACCAGTCTGATTTGGTTTCCCACTATAACCTTCATCCCCATCTCCCTCCCATGAGACGCACTGCCTCGTCTTCTCCCACACTCGTCTGTATCCATCACAGAGGATCCGAGGTGGCTAACCTGACATTTGATGTGGCACAAAATTGGATTTCCACTGTGATTTTCTCCTCAAGCCCCCCTCGTGGAGTGTAATCCACACTGTGACTAATTGAGTGACGTGCCAACAGCCCGAGTGTGTAAATAGATGGCTGCTTGGACCTGCTTTTTCTTAATCTGATGGCCAAAAGGGCAATCATCAGATGGAGCGAAGGAACAATGCACACCTTTTTGTCAATGTCATCTCTTGCTGTTGTTCTGTGCATTCAATGTGACCCGGCAGACGTTGTTGTCTGGCTTGATGGTGACATTCATAAACTAATCCCAGGAACAGGAAATCAATTTTCCTGTTGCAACAAACAACACACACTTTGGACTGCCTGAGAGTGTGTGATTGGATATTTTAATTACCAGATTACACTATAACATCATCCCATAAGTAAACTGGGAAGCAGAGGTGTCAGTGGCAGATGTTATGGGATGACTCACCACAGCTATGTCACCTGTCGGACCACCGATGTCTCAAAAGGCATTATTTTAACCAAACAAATCCGTAATTAAAACAGAGGAAAAGCTCTATAACAAACACCCTATGGACAGTTTTGTTGCTTTGTCTGTGCACAATAAATCCTCATCTTCTAATCCGACTGGATCTGATTTTTTTTAACCAGTGTTTTCCTTTCCTTTCAGTAAAAAAAAAAAGAAAGAAAGAAAACTTTCCATCCATCTCCCTTTTATATTCACACGCCGACAAACAGAAACCGGCACAAACATTCACTGACACGCAGAAGTCTACATTCAGCGCACCCCTGTTTGGAGGTTTGCTGTGACACATTGTGAAAACAGAGATAGCACCCTGAAGAGGTGAGCCACTCGCAGCAGTTAAAAGCATAACAGCAGGAGACAAAATAACAGTGAATGACCGCACTAACTGGCGGGTGATAATGTGCCATACGTACCTGCGGGGGTTTCTGTCGCTGGGGCTCTCCCCCTCGAAGTTTCCCCTTCCTCCCCTCTTTGTGGATCAGCCTGCCAGTGTGTTTTCAGGAGGCAGAGAGAGTCGGGAACTGGGGCTCAGCTGCAGAGACTGACATCATCCCTTTCAGAGAGGAGGTTTTCCCCTCCCGCTATCTGCACCCTCTCTGTGTGTTTGTGCGTGTGAGTGTGTGTGTGTGTGTGTGTTTCACTCTCCCCATCTCTCCCACCCTCACACTCCGTACAGTACTATACTCCTCCCATCTCTCCCTCCCTTTCTCCACTATTTTATCTTTTTTTTTTCTTTTTTTGGGTTGTATTATTGCTGCTATTTTTCAAAGCCACCACAGGTGAATGACCCCACACTAAAACTCTGGCTTTATGCAAAGTAACAAGAGTCTCACGGGGGCTACACTATTAATTACAGCTGAATTTCTTCTTCTTTTTTACTGCTTGTAATAAAGCCCTACAGAAGAAACATACCTGTCAGAAGTTTTACACCGAGTTTTTTTTTTTTTTTTTCTATTACTGCTCTCCACTTCCTCTCTGCATCTCCGATCAGAGCCTAATGGGCAGTCCACTTTCACCTATCCAATTCTTTTAGATCAGTAGGAAGGAGAAAAAAAAAAGAAAAGAAGAAGGAGCCACTTTTAAGTGTATTGAGATGGATGCCTGCTGTGATGCCTGCATCTGTGGAGATTGGTGTTGCTGTCCGTGGTGCTGATTACAGCTGAAGGAGACATCACTAAAGACAGCAGTGACCCTGCAGACCCAGAGAAAATAGCCTTCAACAGAGTAGGGAAGGAGGAGGGAGGTAAGGGGTGGGTGGGGGTAGGGGGGACAGAAAACACAACTTCACACACACGTTCTGAAGACAAAAAACCACACACACATATAGAGACTCAAATCTACCTCCCAGCCTCCTCCTCTGGCTCCCACGGGCATTTCTCTGTGTCTCAACTCATTTAGGCTTACATTCATCATTGTAAGGTAACTGTGGCAGGTGGGATTAAAATGGATTAGCCCTATTAAAGAAATGTGTGGTGCATATTACACTCAACCCAACCTAAGCCACACACACACGCACACACGCAAACAGAGAGAGCCCCGCACAGAGCAACATGCATTCAGCTGCAGGGGGAGAAAAATAAAACTGTAATGCAGGAGAATACGCTCAGTCTGGTAAAGGCTAAAACCAGCTGGATTGGAGGCAAAACGGCCAACAAGGCAGCCTGATGATGGTACACCCAGCATCCGAACAGGAGGGAGAAGTATAGATGCTGTGTACATTGCCGCTTTTCTGCCACTCACACAGTGGACTCCTTTTGTTGTCTTAACTCTCGTCTCAAGAGGTAGCTTTTAGATTCTCGCCTCCTTGTTTCCATAGTGACACTTTTCCTCCTTTGTGCGAGAGAGTCTGTGTGTATTTCAGAGACACACAGAGAGAGAGAGAAAAAAAAAGACAGGCGTGGGGAGGAAAAGCAGAGTGGGGGGATGACAGCAAGATAACTTGGTTCACTTACATTTATTCACTAAAAATGAGAAAAAGGGAAAATAAGTCCACATAAGTCAGTTTCCTACGCCGAGGGAAGCCTTTACTGTCTATTTTCAGTGGAAATCATCACTAAGTTGCTTAACTTTTTGATGAGTGGCTTTGCAACAGCTTGCAACACTAAAAATAGCAAGTGCTAATATATATTTTTAATCATTTACATATTCAGTTACGTGTCAACTGCGGAGGCGGGCAGTTTTCTGCTCTTTTTTTTTTTTTTTTTTTTTACTTTTTATTTCGAGAACAAAGATTCAGCTGGAGCTCATTTCTGTCTGTTCTCTTTGTGACGAGGGACTGCACCTTTTCACACATTTTAAATAGATTCTTCGCCTCTCTGGGATCTGGATCTTCACCAACCGTGGGAACATATTCTGTCTGAAACCATATGGCGGTCCTCACACATGACATAATTAGACAAAAAACATAGTAAACAAGCATCACAGAGCTTTGCTCAGGAGGTTATATCTTATTCCCTCCCAGCGCCGTCATTCAGTCTAATGAGAGGTTAGTCAGTGAGCAGCTGCATCGGGATTTGATAATGAAAAACACTGGGAATGACCTTGGAGGGTTCAACTATCAACCAGATAAAATACTACCTAATCTGCAGTGCACTGCGCGTAATAAATTATTAATTATGGACATTAAATGGCTGAATTTATCACTTTCAAAACAACCTAGGTGGAGTTGGGAGATTGATGACAGGGAAACAGATGTGTGTGTTGTGTGCTTCTGCACCATTTTTGTTCTCTTATTGGGACCTTTTCTATCTTACAAACCAACTTTGTGAGGACCAGTTGTTCTCTTGAGTGCAGAAATTCTTTCTGGGTTTGATTCTGTGGATCCCAGATAGACTGTGTGAGGTGAGATTAAATTCAAATACGCATTTTACACATTTAGCCTGGCTGTGGCGGTGTATGCGTATCTGTTTGTTTGTTTTTTTTACTTCATTAGAGCCTTTGCTGGTATGCTTACTAAGGATAAAGAAATATACTACGTTACCCGTCAAAAGTCATGTGTGTCTCATGAAGAAACTTCCACCTCTTGTCATCATGGGCTCTGGATGTTAAAGGTGAGTGACTTAAGTTTTGCAACCCGTCTCTATGTTGAAGCAAACAAGAAAGTACGTTTTGTGTCAGTTATTCACAAAAGGATTGAAAGGACACTGCTTCTGTTCAGTCACTGTGTGGCAGCATTTTAGGTACTTTGGAAGAAAAGATTAGCTGTGACAGAGAAGATATGAAGGATTTTTAGGCTGTGTCACTAGGAGACTAAATACCAGTGAACGCCACACTTTTCTGACTTTTAATGATAAAAAGAAATTAAAGCCTTGAAATGTTTGTCCTGCATTTCACAAGTAAGTCGTTCTTTCCATTGGTTTGTAAAACTCCAGTACAATACCTTGAAGTGCGTGATGGGAATTTAACAGAAGAGTAAAAAAAGGTTTTTAATTCAGTTTATTTTTGTGCTCCCATCCACCGATACAACTAAGATCATTTGTATTTGTATAGTTTGTATTTTCTTCTAATAATTGTATTGAGGTACAATGAATTTGTCTGTGTAAAGGGTAATTATAAAGCATTATATCTGTGAATATACATATAATTATATATTTTTAATAGAGTAGCACAGAGAGAAACAGTTGTTGCTGTGCTTTTGCTGCACAGTTTGTTTTTTTTTAAATCATTTTATAATGCCAGGTATGAGAGGAGGACTAAGGCCTGGAGAAAGAATTGCTTCACTGTAAATCCTCCAAAAAGAAGAAGAAGAGCTGTGCGTGAGTGTAAGCGTGCGCGCCCCCATTTGAAAGAGCATATAAGTTTAAATCTCCTTTCTGGGCCCAGTAGGAATCTGCACAGAGAAACGACTAAGCCGAGGAGCAAATCCCTTCTCCCCATGCCCTCCAGCATCTCAGCCAGCTGAGTTCCACATCAGTGAATCTGATTCACGAGCGAGGACACTGGAGGCTCTGCCGAGACGCAGGGTTGACTACACATAAGGGGATTGTCTAAACTGAGACATCTGCCATGTTGAGCTGTCACAATTCTTGCTCATAAACAAAGATATGTCAGAGAAACCTTAATTAAATAACAGAAGAGGAAATACTGTCTTTCAGGCTTGCTCACTGTTGAATTTTATAGAGGTTTTACAGTACCCTGAAAAACTATTTAAAACCCTCGAAGTTATTCACGTTTTTGTTAAGCTACCATCACAAACTTTGATGCATTTTTCTTTTCAAGATTTTGTGTAACAGACCAACACAAAGTTGCACAACCGTAAAAAGAAAGAAAAACAGACTGATGGCTTAAGAATGAATGTCTGAAATGTTTGGCATGTGAATGCATTCAACCTTCACTTATCTTATCTCCTTTAATCGAACCGACTGTGAGCGATTCAGACATTAAACAACTTATAAACAGAAGTTTAAATAGAGCTGTTCGGGATAAGTCTCACACAAATCATGAAAACTGCACAAGAGGTCCAGGATAAAGCTATAAGGTTGAATGCAGTGTTAGGTTATAAAACAGTATCCCATGCTTTGATTATTTCACAGAGCACCATTTAATCCATCATCTGATAATGGAAAGAAAGCAGTAAAGCCACCAAGTCATGGCCATCCACCCCAACTGACAGCGCAGCCAAGGAGAGCATCAATCAGGGAAGCAGCTGAAAGGCCCATAGCAGAGGCCCAACGTTCTGTTGGAGGGGCAACATCATGGATCAGTGCGTGAGAAAGGTCCAATTCAGACCTGAGTTCAAAAAAATTCAAAGAATCTTTGACAAGAATTGAAAGCTGATGGTCAAAGATTCTCTCCATCCAGAATAACTGAACTGTAGCTGTTTTGTAGGGAAGATTGTTCAACCATCTGTCTTCAAACATGCAAAGCAGGTATAGACATCCCGAAAGACATGCAGTAGCAGCTGCAGCAAAAGGTGGTTTTACAAAGTAAAGAGTCTGAGGAACTGAACATAAATGCATGCTAGGTTTCCTTTGTAAAACATAAAATGTACAATTAAAAAAGTATTTTCCTTCCACAGTACCAACGGGCTTCTATTTGTGTTTGATATCTCGTGAAATATGCTTAAAGACTGAGTGCGAACAAATTTGCAGTGAAGCGATTTTGTTGGTGCAGCAAAAGGAAGGCATAGAAGAGTACCTGAGAAGGGTAAGAACCCATTTTTTCCACAGCTACTTATTTTCTCCCTACACTTTCTGAATCTTTAATGATGATTAACAGGGCAGCGCGGCATCCTGCGAGTGTGAAGCCAGGAATGGCATTAGATAAACTGGAACCGTTCCCGGTGAGCGGCTGGAGGTAAGTGCCGGTCCTTGACACCCGCTCTGGATTTGGTGTGAGAGGGGTGCGGAGACTCAAACAAGCAGAAAAGGAGAAGGCAGCGAGTGTTGAAGAAGAAAGACTGTTGGCGTCAGCGGCGTTGACTGATTCTCGAGTGGCTCTGAGCCGCTCTCGACAGCAGCTTGAAGTCATCGTTAAGCCCGGTATTGCTCAGCTGCTCCATCAACCCACAGTTATCTCCATAAAAAGAACTTCTATCACCCCGACGGGGAGGCTGAAACGGAGGTGCCGCGCTCCATCCTTCACCATTTCAAATTACTGTAACCCACCTGCCAGACACCTTCCACTGCAGGCACAAGTGGGGCCGCGTTACCTTGTAAGGATTTGTTATCTCTGAGATATTGAAGTTGCTCGGCCATGTGATTTCTGAAGAAGGGTGTGTGTGTGTGTGTGTGTGTGTGTGTGTGTGTGTGTGTGTGCAAGTGACTTCAAGCAAGTGGTGCATAACTGTAGACGGCTTTGTAGTCTTCTTTCCACTTTTCTATTTTGTCTTGAATCAATCCCTAGAGTGTAACAATACCTATTTCTCTCTGTATAATTGGACTGGATGACGGGCACATCTGAAGTCAGCCGATGAAAGCCTCTCCTGACAATGAAGTGTCTGGCCTGTGACATGACTTGAATGAAGAAGAAGACGGCACTACCACACACACACACATGCACGTACACGCGTGCACCCGTACACACACATTCACTGTAAGAGTGACACAGATAAGCAAGGCAGCACCAAAATTATCCACACTCACTCATTTTCTGTGACAAATGAGTGAGTAAATGCAATCCCTAGAACAGGTACCCATGCCAAAGACAAAACAGATGCCAGATAAAATTTGATGATTTGTGTCATGATCTCCAATCAGTTCTACAATAAATCTCTTCTGCATGAGCAAACGGTGCGCTGAAGATGTGATTTATTGCACCGCAAACCACTCATCTACCCTGAGATTGTGTGTTCTGCTTGCTCTGCATAACACTAGTTTGACAGACTGTAAGTTTGAATAGCTGCCAGCGAAACAAATTATTTTCCAGTTTCCCCCGTTATTCCGGCGTGCCTATTTATATCCGCCTGTGAGGGTGTGAATTTAATATCCTACATCCTGGTGCACATAAACCCACACACAGGCACACGGGGGAGATCTAATGCACATTTTCAGACACACACACACACACACGGACACACACACGCAGGCATGCATGCTAAAACTGTGAACAAATCACCATGGATGTTTCTATATAAAATGTTCAAAGTGATGTTTGTTGAGCCGGATTCCCAACTTCTGCCCCAAAAAGCATAAAACATCTTAGTCTCTTGCTGTATTTGCTGTTCGCTTTGTCGCCAAGGAAACCACCACTGCCCAAACATTCTCACGCTGATGGACACTTATATTAAGTGTCTTCCCTTCTCTCCCTCGGTTAAACCCCCCACTTTCCCTGTCGCTTTCATCTCCCTTCTCTGTCATCACTTATCATCCTGTGGCCAAGCAGGTAAACATCTCTAAGGAGGACTGTTTCTCCCACAGTCTGTGTGTTTTTTTCCCCTCTATTTTTCCTAACATTATCTAGCTGTGTTGAATTAAACCAATGGATATATATCAATCAAGCTCATAATCAGGCTCATAGACTATTAAAATTCAGTCACAAAGATGAATTATACTTATCCAATTAAGTGATTTCAAGATGCATTTAGGATCAACTAAAATGTTCCCAAAAAAGATGACAATCAGTGTTGACCATACAAAGATCTGCTTAGTGACACACAAACCAAAAGCAAGTATGCAAAGTCAAACTCTACAGGTGTGACTAAATGGGGGAGCCACTGACCAAAAAAGGATTTGTCTCGACTAAATCTATACATGGGCATCAAACCTGGCTCTAACTCTGTTGAGCAAAGGCAGCTTGTGAGGTTATAGTGTGTTCTGTGTTTCTGTTTTAGTTGATAACCCAGCTCAACTCCTGGCACCAAACTCTATCGGGACAGAAATTGTTCTGATGGGCTGATCAATCAATGAGAGGCAAACGTCAAAACCATAAGGAGAATATTACGTTACATAGCCGAGAAAAATTGATTCTATTAAGAAGAGAGACAAAAAAAAAAACTTCTACTTTTTCAAATGTTAAATCATTCTGTTGAATCTGAAAACATCCAGGGTTTATCACATTAATCAATATTTACCATTAACTAACTATAGATTAGCTCCAACCTGCTTGAGTTTATAATTTTTGCAAAAATTGTCAATTATAAACACAGAGCATTGATATTTGGGGTCGTTCTCTTATACAAGAGCAGTTTTTAACAGATTCCAGTTTGTTCAATGTAATGGTAAATCTTCATCATGTATCAGATTTGTATTTGGAGTACCAAAGTACTTGGGCTAGTTCTCGCTATATAAATCTTCTGTTGTCCTGCTGATGATGCTGAGCCGTATTCATCCGTACCTTCACTCGAGTGGGATGCAGGTTTGTCATGAAAGCATGATGGCTTTTACTTTTCCGCTTCTAATCTCATTTTCAGTGTTTGGTTATACTTATCATAGCCAAACACTTTTATGTGTTTGTCTTGTAAAATACCTTGAGCTGACATTTGCTATCAATTGGAAGAATGTAAATAAAGTGAATAAAATAAATCTGTGTAGTTATCCAGAAGAACTCTCATAATACGTGGGGGTGAGACGTTGTTGTGACTAGATCTAAAGGGCACAGGAAGACATTATAACTCATCTGTGGAAAAGCTGTTATTATCAATGAGTCAATTCTGAGGTGTTCTGTAAACTACAACTGCGTCTTGTGAAACAGACTGAGACACACCCTGTGGTGGAGCGCCGTGTGCAGCATGAATCAATAACTCAACAAGGTTAAGAGTAAAATGGTTCCCATGAACATTTATTTATCTCTCCCAAGTCAGCCATATTCATACTCTCCAATGATGCCCTCTGTGTCACATCTTACAGTATGACAAAGGTCTGCGCATGAAAGTGTACGGAGCAGGTATAGGAGTGTGTAATAGCAACCATAAATCAATATGACACAACGTCCAGAAGTGATTGTCCTTTACATCCCCTTCTCAACCAAAACGTGGCTTCAGGGACTACTGTTTTCATCACCCAAAGTTTAATGATGATTGTTTGGCCGAGAATGCCAGGAGGACAGACAAGGCGGTTATCTGGGAATAAACAAATGGGTTTTATTTTGTGCAAGCGCATTCGATGATATAAGCAGAAGAGTGTTCAGTCAATAGCTCTGAACAACAGCAACAAAATAAACTGCAACGGATGAGATATTCAGTAAAAATACGATATAATATGCAGTGTCATCACAGTTGGGAAATGTGTGTGGGTCTGTGTGTTTCCTAATGACGTTCTAGATATCCAAAACACTTGACCCTGCTGTTGTTTCTCTAGCTTTTAAGTTCAGCTGATTGTTTTCTTTTTCCAATCTTAAATGAACTGAGCTCTGGTTTTTAAATTCCTACGAGTGCAATTAATTCTGTTTTCACTTGTGATACAGAGCATTTTCCCTTTTTTCTGCAGCTTCAATTCATCTTTAATTCAAATGAGTTCATCTCTTTGTTTCCCTCTATGTGGGGCGGTGATTTTGAGACAATTACAGTACTGTGAATAAAAAAAATTGAAATTTAATTTAGATACAAAGCAACTGGTAGAAGCAACAGCCTCGATCGAGTCCTTCGGGGATCAGGAGTTGTCTTCGGTAATTTGGTGAGAGGCACATCCTGGATAGGTTGCCAGACATTAAAGAGACACAAATCTCTTGTGAATACATGTAACCATGTATTCACACATTCTCTACTACATTCAAGACAATTAAACCTAATGTGTTTGTTGTGGGACTGTGAAAGTAAGCTGGAGTAACATTTGAATTCATCTGACCAGATTTCAGATGAGTCATTCACTGGCCACTCACAACAAAAGGACACACACACACACACACACACACACACACACACACACACACACACACACACACACACACACACACATATTAGAGTACTGCTATATAAATTAATTTAACACAAACTCACATGACAGTAAAAGCTCCCAATATGAAGTGTGGAAATCAGTAAAATGAATTAAGGGATATCAGCAATTACACTAAGCATTTTATTTAACTGAATCAATGTTTAAGTTTGCATTACCATCACTAAAAGACCGCTTACTAAGTTTTTGACATGTGTGTAACAGGATAGAAGATTGAGGCTTTAAATTTAAATTTCAATGCGGGCATTAGTGTGTTGCCCTTTAGAAACAATAAATGCAGAATGAGGCCAGCTTTGTCTGTTCACATACAAAGCACAGTGTTTTCCCCACAACGCCTCTCCAACAGCACCAAGGAAGCATTTATTGTGGGACTCGAGTATTGATCGCATTAGACAGTAAAAGTGTCCCGCTAAAAGGAAAATTAAGTCTTGTGTTATGCGTGTGTGCTAGAGTTTTTTTTTTTTTTTATGGTGCGAGCAGTGGGAGTGATTTAATGAATTCTCCCACAGTTTAGTGTATCCATCATGATTCGCCTCTCTGACACAGTGGTCAGCAGCAGCAGGTGGTGTGATGTGGCTGGAGTGTAAGTGGCTTTCACAATGCAGGATAGCCTGTCAGCCAGACGCCCTTAGGGGAGCAACTTCACACCATGCAGAATGGCCTTTACACACACACACACACACACACGCACGCACGCACGCGCACACACGCTCCTCTCCTTTCTGTCTCACTCTGCCCGAATGTGTGCGTGTCCGAAGTTGACACATAAGCTCATCTCTCTTGTTTTGTGTGTGCTAAAGCGAGCGGCGGAGGCAGAGGATGTTAGTGGGTGGGTGTAAATCTCTGTCCAGCAGCATGTTTCGATGGGTGTTTGGGGACTGCTTGAGGAGCAAGCTCACAGCAGCTCAGATTGATGAAGTGATGGTGATGGATGGAGGTAATAAAGGCCTGGATGTCCTGTCTGTTGCCAGTGATGAAGCTAGTATGAATCACCCGTCTGGGGCCGGGGGAACGTGACGCTGCTCGATCCCTAGGCCGTCCACCCAGCCACCCAACTCATCCTCTGTCCCTGGTTCCTTTTATCTCTGTGTCCAGTGCCGTGCCACCATTATGAAGAAAATTCTACCTGAATGCACAGCGTCTTGTTAAATTATTCAGCCAGTTTTCCATGTTACAACAATTGTTATGTGCATTAATATGACTTTAGGTGATTGAACTGATTAAAAGCAATATCTGTAGCTTATCGACAGGACAACGACTATAAACATGCAGCAAGAGCCACAATGAAGTTGTTGAGATCAAAAAAATGTTCATGTGTTAGAGCGGCCCAGTCAAAGGCCAGATCTTGAATTTTGATTTTCACATGCTCATCATCAAGTTTGACTGAACTTGAGCTGAAAACTTCAAGACAAAATCCTCAGTCTTTTGATGATGAACACATATAACAAAAGGTTTGAGGCATAATAAAAACAGTTCAGGTAGCAGTGGTTAATATCAGCACAAATGGGCACTTGCCCAGAGCAGCATACTCGTATATGAAAAGTTGAAAGTTTGTTGTTGTGACATGACAAAATGTGGAAAAGCTCCGGCAGCGTGAAGACTTGGACAGAGTGGTAGTGATCGTCATGCCATTACTGTATCAATTTATGCTGATGCACCCTTTGAACGATATCATAAGGCCTGCTTAGCCATCCTCAAATACAACATGCACGCAGTTCAAAGTACTGCACACGGTTCATTAATTTTGTATCCAAACATAACTTGTTGAGTGATTGTGAGCCACACAGAGGAATAAGGATGAGGGGGGGGGGGGGGGGGGGGGGGGTTAAATCCAATCAACTCAACCAGATACTCCTCATGAACAGGGTCATTTAAATAAAGAGGGGCATCTGAAATTGCAGTGTTTGTGTCAACATAACAAGTTAATGATCTCGGATGATAATTGGTAGCTGGATGCCGAGGCGCTGCATTGCGGCCCGCGAGGTTCAGCTCAAAGGACCTCCTGTGATAAAAAGAAGCAGCATGAGGGCTTTCAGAGTGGCACGAAGCTGTAGGCAACACAATTCATCACCGCCCCATGAATATTCATCCGGCTCTCTGTTTTCCTCCAGGGGCAAGCGAAAACAAGACTGTATTAAGTCCCTTCAATGTGTTGCGGTTTTGAAGACACCTAAACCTTCTGGCCTCTCATTACCAGACTGCGCTCTTGCTGCCCCACGCTCAGCTGCCTGCCAGGGAGGGAAGCCACACTTCATTAAAGTAAAAAGGAAATTCTCTTGTTCAGTACACTAACAAGGCAGAGGTGAGGCGGTCTGATAATTGTGAGCTGGCTCTTCTGCACATGCTTCGAATTAGTGATGATGAACGAGCTGTCTTCGCCCGGTTTTGGACAAGGCTGCTCCTCTTCCAACCAGATTTGGGAACACTTGCTTTGTGTCTTCCCCACCACCAACTTTCCCCTCGTCAGCTGCCCACCACAGCTCCAGCAGTTTCTTGAGCATCTTTTCGGTTGCTTTATCAGACCTGCAGGCTTCTAAGTGCTGTCCCCAGATTACAGTTTAGGAAGAGGGTACTTGACTGACAGGCCTTGGCCCTGACGGTCCCTTGGGGGAACGGGAGGGGGATTTGTGATGGCTGCACTGACTCGTACTTCTCTTACAATTTTCTCCAGGCAGGTTTCAGACTGTCAGGCTGAGAGAAAGCTCTCTCTGCATAATTCATTAGATCTCCTCTCTTTTTCACTCTTGGCTGCTGTGTGGCAGGCACCGGAGCTCCATTGTTTTGAAAGACAGAGTAATGGAGCTTGTCACAATGCGTTAACGTAGTTTATTGTTCACAGCAACAGTTTGGAAACAAATTAACTGCCAATAAAACAAGCTGCACAAATGGCCTATTGAAACAAAGCAGCTTAAAACGCTTGCTTTTTAAGAAATTTATTTATTTATATGAAAAGGATTCATTAAGGATGATTTGAGCAGCGAAGGCAACAAACATTGCTCATAAAAATCTGAAAATAAAGTTTACATGCACTCACCATGAGCATGACTGTCATGTTACCTTTAGGCCTTTAATGAGGCATTTGAAACAGTTTTTTGTTTTTCCCAGGGGAGAAGAATCAGCTTTAACGAATTCAAAGTCAAGAATTAGGGAAACAAGTTTGAATCCACACATGGTTAAAACTAACTTGGCCGTTGCTTTCCTGTGGTTTTCTGCTCAATTCAAACCTTGCTTCATAGTCTGGGCTTTCTCCTATTCACTTGGATTGCCTCCTGTGTTGCCCACGATTCCAGATATTGAATTAACATTAGCAGCCATGTCATTTGGCTTGGCACTTCTCTCTTTGCAGTGGGGGATGGTTTTTTTTACAGCACAGACAATTTCCATAAGCTTTATAGAATGAAACTGGCGCATTACAGATGTCATTGGCACATGTTAGTGATTGGGTAAAATTTAAACCTTCGACAGAGTCCCCAACTCCAGGAAGTAATTTGTTTCTCAATAGCTGACAACCAGTGGGCCCCTGTATAAGGCATAGCACAAGGGGTTGGTTTGGCTAAGTCAAAACTATAAATACAGGCCGAAATATAGAAATGATAATCAATCAATCTATCAATCAAATTTTATTTGTATAGCACATTTCAGCAGCAAGGCATTTCAAAGTGCTTCACATAATTAAAATAAAAACAGCATGTGACATTGATAATCAGCTAATATGTGTTTTAAACGTTTCTCTAAAAGTTGTACAGATACCCAAACGCTTTTTGGCAGCATGAAAAAGCTTCAGTTCAGGTTTTGTTTATTTATTTTAGATATTTAAAGAGTCCAGTGTTAAATGTTCATTAGAATTTACTGTGTATTGGTCTTTGAGAATGAGTACTTGTATTATTATGCCATAATTATCCAATTATTACCATTATGTTACTTGAAAATTGACTCAAGAGAACAATATTATCGTTTATCGCAATAACTTCTGGGACAATTTATCGTCCAGCAAAATTTGTCATTGTTATTGTGACAGGCCTGGATCCTTGCCAAAGTTTCAAACACCTATAACCCAAACTGTCAATCTCGCATGAAACAATTGCTGAATAACAAGCCAGGAACCACTGAGGCCTTTTTTATAGGCGGATGGACAGTCCGTCATTCCACCAGCAAATGTGTCATTAAAAGTCCAAATTTAATTTGAGATTCAATCCCAATGTAAACTTTTCGTAGACATTGTGGCAACAGAGGCTGCCTCCTCAGAACACTGTTTTGAAGCTAATTACTGCAGCAGTGCCTGCTGTCCTTTTGAAGCTTGTATGCTGTCTATTGTCATGATCTGGCTGGCATTTTACTTCTTGAGAGTCTGCTGTGGAAAACATCTCCTCTCTGACGCTACATGACATCTCCCTTTACAAAATATGACTAAACAAGCACATCCCTCTGCATACAATCCTGCAGGTTGAAGCCGGAGGGCAAATCCTGTCACTGTGGTGGTAAATAAGGATAAGACTTTTTAAGAAAATATGCCTGCACAGTGTCATGTTGACCTCTATTACACCCTGCATCTAAAGGCTTTGGTATGTCCAAAAGCATGCTGCCAAGTTCTGACGTTTTTCTTCCACAAACATTTTTGTTGAGTGGATTTTCAACATGAGACACAAATACTGACTGAAAAGGAAAGGGGGCAAAAAACCCTTCTTATTTGGGCTTCAGTTCAGATAATTTTCTCTGCAATGCTCATTCGATTTTTATAAATGCTTTTTAGGAATAACCTTGTTGATCAGTTCTGTTTTCACTGACAGAGAGCTCACAATGCGCAAACTTAATTTTCTTTTATAAGGGAAAAAAAAATGCTATGTGAACCAAACAGGCCGTAGGGAAACTCCTACAGATATGCAAAAAGCAGAAGCGAGGATTTACACATTAATCTAAGAGCCAACTGAATTTCTTTCAAGTTTACTGTCTTGTATTAGCATTCTGATCCAACAGGAAGCAAACGAAAAATTCATGGCTTCTCCTTTGGAGTCATGAGTTAACCATGCCAGCTGAATTAAATATATTCAGAGTTGTTTATTGCATTGATTTAAAACTAAACATGAATAAATGAACTTGGGAAGTTTTGCATACTTGATTTAAAGTCGTTCCAAATCAGACGTTTTAATGATGACCCTGAGTAGCCCTTTGATGTGCCTGATAAAAAAAAAAATCCAAAGAAACAATCTTTTTAAAGGGGTCTTCAAACACTATATCTGCTGTCTTTGATAATTTCTTGGCCATCAGCGTATAAAAAAAAAAGCGTTTCTGCAAATTGTAAAATCACACTTTGCTTTTAATAGGGATAACATTTGACGAACATGTCCCCCCTAAGTGTGGATGTTTTTCATCTTATCAGAGTTTAGAGCGAGAACTCAGTTTGTTTCATGTAATGAAAGGAAGCCTAATTAGTCTCAGTGCATATCAAAAGTTTTCATACACCTTGAACGTTTTTTACATTTTGACACATTACAGCCACACTCTTCAGTGTATTTTATTGGGATTTGACACAAAGAAGCATTTCAGTGAAGCTGAATGGATGACCTGATGGTGGATTAGCCTCAGTCACTGTAGTCTCTGAAAGGTTTTCCTTCAAGGATTTCCCTGTATCCAATTTCCCCATCCAGTTTGATTGGCGTGTCTGTCTCTGACGAACACAGCATTGCCACAGCATGACGCTGGATTCCAACTTTTTCACTTCACAAATACCCGTGGTACTTTGGGTTGGCCTGCCACACAAAATCCCAGTAAAATACATTAACTGTAGGCATTTGTAATGTGACAAAGTTTTAAATATTTCAAAGAACATGAAAACTTTGGTAGAGAGCTTTAGAACCAAACCCGACAGTCTGTGATGTTTGTTTCTTGCTGTGCAAACTGTGTTTATAAATATCAAAATAATTAATTTACTGCAATTTATGCTGCCATCGTGTCAGACTGGCATTTTCAGCACCTCTGGTGTAAAAATATCCATGGTATTACGGGAGGAAAACCTGCTGAAAACTCAGATAGGAACAACGAGACCATATAAACTATAAATCGAAAGAGGATTTAGAAAAGTAGACAGAGTGAAGCACTGTGTTCCCCTAAAGAGTTCAACCTGTGTCTCTGCAGCCACCCTGTGATGACTCTTAATGACTTTGACAAAAAAAGTCATTATTTATGACTATATATATATATATATATATATATATATATATATATATATATATATATATATATATAAAAACACACACACACACCTGAACTGAATTCTCACAAAATGATAAAAGTAATGGTACAAGGGGGACCATTAGTTTGTAAAAGCAAGAAGCAAGGGTCTCTGCAGTTTGGACAAATCTAGAAATATATAGGGAAAAGAAAATTGTGAAAAAATGTGTTTTCAGATTTTTTTTTCTGTCCAGTTCTCCACACGTTTTGCTCATCTATCCATTCATCAGCCTTCCTTACAAGTTCTACTTCCAAAACCTTCCCTCTGTATAAATTTGTCACAAACTTATAGGCATTTTCTATTGTTGCCTAATAGAATTAAGGTTGATTAGGTTTTGTTGCTGTAGACATTTTATTCAGCAGAAATGAGAGTCTAAATGGTTGAAAGGTTCTTGCTCTGGACTAACACTGAAGAACTCTTATCTTTTTTACAACACTAATTCAATAAAATTATCTTTGCTGTTATTTTTAATTTAACACATTCAAATGCAGTAGAAACTTCTAAGCAACTTGAAGCTTCTAAAGATTATTTCTACCAAAACCCACTCATTCTATACATGCTTAAACCTTGCAGGGCACTGGGGGTTTAACTCAGGGGTCAAATGGCGAGGGCATCGGACAGGTCACCAATCTATCAGAGACCACGTTACCGTGTGACACTCGTGCATGAACATGTTGATAGCAACGACAGTTTGGAAGGGTCAAACCAAACACGTGTACATGGCTTTGGACTGTGGGATATGTGTCGAGGAAAATAAAGGCATTTATTGGGAGAATATATACAGAAGGGCTGGGATTTTAACCCTGGAACTTCATGCAACTATTTTCACTTTAGAATACAAAATGAGGAAGAGGGGGGGGAAAAAACTAAATCTTTAGCATAGTTCCTGTGCTATGGCAAGTTCACCCAACAAACATATTTAGCACGGGGTGAAGAAAATGTAAACTTCAAAAAGTGAAAACTAGCTGACTTTGAATGGTAGCTCTAAATGGTAACTTATAGTTAAACAGCACCACCTGCTGGGAAACCTAGGAAGAAATTAAGAGCATACCTCAACCTGATAAAAAATCTTTTGCCATTTGTGTTTGACAGAAAAGGCAACAACAAATGAGCAATTAAACCTCTGACCTCTACACTGGCCATCTATGTCCATTTTGGTTGATTTTTGTTAGCTTGTTTAACCATTTTAGCTGCTAAAGTAAACTTTGGATGTAATTTCCCCACAGTCTGGGCTTGTTCTGGATGAATGCATTTTTTTTTTAAATTATATGCAAATATTAATATAAATATATAGCATCATGTCATCTGGTAAGCATTCAACAACCTCCAAACAAGTGTGATCACCTTTGACCAATGAGAGGTGTCCGTTTTCTGACTCTTTACAAAAGATATGTACTAAAAATGTCTAATTGAAATTGATATGAAAACAGTGACACTCACTTAAAATGCTAAATTTAAAAAAAAATCCATTCTGCTAAAGGGAAAAATATTTTAATCTGTGACAATTGCATGTTGTGAATGAGCAGATTTCTAACATTTATTCCAACTAACTATTCCAGCATCAGCTTTCCAGAGTTCTGAGTCTTTTATGTTCATTTTAAAATAAATACTAAATGGATGTTTCTACAGTGGGCAGGCTTTAACTATGAAGTCTGGAAAAACTAAAGATTGAGAGGATGGAAGAATGCAAATGGTGAAAAGAGCAGAGAAAAACAGAGGGAAGGAAGGAAGCACAAAAAAGACAGAACTCATAGGCAGCCATTTTGCCCCTGATGGAAACTGTGAACAAAATCAAAGTTGTTTTTTTTGTTTGTTTTTTTTGGGGTTTTTTTAAACAAAACAGACAAAGCAGCTTGGTTTCCGTTTACTTTGTTCTTTATTACACATTAAATAGGAGTGGTAAGATTCATGGCAAAAAAAAAAAAAAAGATCTTTTTGAGATCAGATCACCACTCTACGTCACCCCACAACAGGTAGACAGTAAAGTGGTCATTCATTCCCCTCTGCAGACCTGGACCCAGACACACTCTCCAGTCACAAACACAGAGCGGAGCACAACTCCATTAAAGCAACATTCATTAAAGACACACCAAACGAAACGAAGCACAATTTACAAAACATGAAACCTTGTCGGTATCACAACTATACAAAGGATATTAAAATACGATCCAGATATAAATGATACATTTCAGAAATCAGCTGTTGGCACACAATAAAAGGAGGATCATCTTAAACATTACAGTAAAACTAAATTTAAAACATATCATTATTATTAGGAGGATCTCGTTAAAATTGCATCAGGTATTTATCATGGAAGAAAAAAAAAAAAAGAAAAAAAAACGGGAGGTAATGATATATAGCAGGGTCAAAATTCATTAATCCCAAATGCAAAAATCCCAATTTTCTGTGACATAAGCATTTCACCCCTAAAACTAATTTGTGCATTTCTTAGGTACAACTCAGGACAAAATAAGTGTCTAAACGTAGCACCTAAGGTAATGATAAAAGGCAAATCAAAACACTCAGTCTGTAGATACGATGACAACGGTGACATGGGCTGACCTGAGAGAAACTAGGATTAATTGTTTGGATTAACTCCGACATTTATGTCTAAAAACCTATTTCATGGCAATTTGTGCCTCATTTTAAAAACATCCATTCCAATTATAGAGAGGTGGCCAATTTCAAACACCTCCGCACGTTACTCCTCAAAGTGTTAACAACCTTCGGGACTCCGAACAGAGTCAAATTTTCCTTGCAGCTTTCAAAAAAAAAAAAGTTTCTATTCTGCTACAAAACAAATTACTTTTTTACATCAGAGCAAACAGTTAAAATGTAAAATCATCAGCTGGGCGCATGAAGACGGTTTACAAGTAGAAATGAAATAATTTTTTTTCTTTTTGTTTCTGAAAGGATCTTATTAGACAAGGCATTAAACTCTGCAACATAAAACACAGCATTGGGTAAAAATCAAAATCCATCTTTTAAATCTTTCATTAAAAAAAATATTCTGACAAAAGAAATTACTGAACGCTCTTTATTAAAAACCTGAAAATTAGAGTCTGAGTTCCTCAATGCATCAACCAGAGGCAGTTTGTAATCCCCGTGTCATTAAGGACACAAAGCATGCAAGGGGAAAAAAAACACCACCACATTTTCTCGTTTAGGCATGAAATCACTCCCCACACAATACAAAGCAATGACAATTTTCAAATTAATTCATTAATGGCTAACTAGGGTATTAGACACTTGGGGGGGAGGGAAACAAAACAGATTAGAAGTCTGCATGCATACTTATCAGTGACAAAACTAAGGGGTAGGAACAGGTAAGAGATGGGGAATTTCCACAGTGGCTGGGACATTTGGACCTTACTGGGCTCAGTACTGGTCTTTCCTCCGATCCAGTTTATCTACACAAAACGGGATGAATTCTCATTCTTTGGCATCCCATATAACCAAAGGTGGTGGCATTTCAGTAAAAAAAATAACCGAGTCATAATAGATAATTTGTCAAATATAATTGGTAATACAGTTTTCTCGTGTTTGGGTAACAATGTGAAAAATCCAACATAAATGCTATATTTTAAAAAAAAAAAAAAAAAAAAAGATAAATCTGGCTCATCTGGTTCTTACAGGTCAGCATCTGGCACTACACTGGAAATGAAGCTTATTGATGTCCGAATGGAAGAATCGAGTAGGGGTTAGTATTTATTAAGGAAGGTTCGAACAAAAAAAGGCTAATAATTTAGTGTAATGTACAAAATGTTATTACTTTGAGCTGTTCAACGTTGTTGTTTTGTTGTTTTTTTTTGTGTTTGTTTTTGTATTAGTCTGTCTTGATAAAGGGATGGTGGTTATTCACATGAGTATACACTTTGTCTTGGACTTCTTTTTCTTCTTTTTGCCCTCCTTGCTCATCTTCTCCTTATGCTTTCGGATTTCTCGGACTAATGTGTAAAAGGCATCATCGACGCCCTGGAAGGAAAAACAACAAAACAATTGATCACACTTAGAAAAAATGAAGAGTGAGATACTGAACCTTGCAAATGTGTGTACATCCCTTAAGCTTTTTCACATGTTTGCACAACAACCACAAACTTAGGTTTATTGAAACACCAGAAGACGGAACAAATATGTCGAGTGGAAAGTAAATGACAAATGATGTTTACATTTATTTTATTTTTTTTTCAACAAATAACTTGTTGAAAGTTTCTTGCAGATTGAGCTTTGGCTGCTGTTGAAGCTCCGGGTTGTTTAGATCATTTATCTAGCAGCTTTGCTTATCTAGTCTCCCGTCTTATTTGTAAAATAGGTCAAGCTCAGTCAAGTAGACTGAGGACACCAAGAACATCTACAGCATCTTGTCACAGATTCTCAATTGGATTCATGGCTGGACTTTGATTGGGCCATTCTGGCAGAAAAATATGCCATGATCTAAAGTCGAACATCATCCTTCAAGCGTCATCCTGCTGGAAGGTGAACCTCTGCCCTTTGCAACCTCTCGCAGGTTTTTGTTCACCATTTTCCTAGATTTAGCTCCAATCCGCTTCCCTGTTCATGCTAAAGAAGAGTGACCCCACAGCATGATGCTGCCACCAACACGTTTCATTTTAAAGTGATGTGTTCAGGATGTACTGGAGTGTCAGTTTTCCACCACACAGTATTTTTGCGTCCAGACTAAAAAGTTTCTTTATGGTCTAATCTGATCATAGCCCCTTCTGGCCTTATTGCCACCCTTCCATAAAGTCCAGTTTGTAGAGTGCAGACGGATTCTCTCCCAGAGTTACAAAAGACCTCATAACTACTTCTCCGTTTTCTCATGGATTAAACATTGTTCTGAGAGATGTTTAAAGCTTTGGATATTGCTTTGTAACCCAACTCTTAACTTCTCCACGACTTTCTTCCAGTTATTATTAGAAGTTAGTATTTGTTCCACAGGTTTCCTGTACCCCCATTACATGGAGTGTGGGAAACTGCAAACAAAAGTCTTGGCTTTCTTCTTGCCACTGTTCAGTGACTAAATGATTTGTAAAGTGGACAAACGATAGTCGTCATGTCAGCAGATCCTCCCACCTGAAATAAGGATCTTTGCAGCTCCTCCAGAGTTACCATGGGCTCTCATACTTCATCAGAACTGTTAAAATTGGCTCTCATTGACGTAGTCGTGTGACAAAAGTTTATTAGAGAGTCATTCGCCTCCCCTTCTCAACAAAAACCTGGTTCAAACCATTTCGACAGAGCTCTGTGTGAAGTGTGCGATTGGTCAGAAGTATGTTGCAGAAGTTAACTCGGACAGCAGCGTTGACATTTTGTGGGGATTAGGGGTGCGATGTGTACTGAAGGGTGTCCCCCAAATGGTCTGCACTGTGTGTGTGTGTGTGTATGTGTGTGTGTGAATATGAACATCCCAAAAACATGTGACTGCGTGTTGAATGTTCAGCTTCGGATGAAGTGTGGACTCCGTGACCCATCAGCTGGGCTGGGTAACCAGGTTTAACAAATATGTGGATTTGTTTTGGTCAATAACTTAAAATACATTTGAGGTTGTTATTGTTGTTGTAATCTGGCCAACATGTGAAAAGATTTAAGAGGATATGAATACATCTGCTAGGCAATGCAAATGTTGCAACAACAAAAAAAGGGGCTGAAATACAACCATCTCTGGTGGCACCGTCAGCAGCACAAACAGTAGCTGCAGTCACACAAGCTAATTTTCCTCCGTCAGGCCACAAGTGATTAGCTTAATAATTCGATGGAAGACGTTTTTCTTTCTATATTACAAATAATCTTTCTAGCTTCCATCAGACCAGTTGGTGTTTAATTTGGTAACAGTTGAAACAGCTCATCAACTTTAAGCCCCTCATGTCTGAACTTAATGGGGGCGAGTAGGTTTAACCCAAGGAGTTCAATTCTCAGCTTTCCTTCTCAATTATAGAGGTAAAAATGGGCTTTTGTTAATGCAGCTAGTGTCTGCTGATGCCATAGTATCGCAAGTACAGAACAGATGGTGCACTAAATGTGACCATCACCAGCAAAAGAAAACAAAAACAAAAAGAGTGAAGAGCTTAAAAAAAAAAAAACACCAGGACAATTACAAACCTATTAAAATAAAAAAGGGGGGCTCTTATCTGTGAGAAACACATTCTTTGGTGATAACAGATCTGACAGTTTATTGCGTCACATCAAGCATTTCAGCATGATTTAGACCCACATTGACAATAACGTCGTTACCAACCAGCCCAAACCACTTTGCTCATCCCTATTTGGACACTTTCACACTGGATGTTCACCCTGACCATTTACTGAAGGCTTTTTCACACAAACTGTCGTCAATTTGACTTGATTATGGAACAGAATTTTACAAGTGAAGCTTCATGAGGAAGGGAAGATGCAAGAATAAACTGGTAGACTAGTTTAATTTGGGATGCATGATGTATCTGCTTTGATATCGGTATCGGACGATGTTTGTCACTTTTAAACAGCAATATTTATGGCCAGTACATTACCCATTGGTGTTCCAAGAGGGACGTGAGCTGGCCATGTGGAGGTGATGCAGGAATGTAGGACGTCTCTCTGAATTAATCTCAGCTGTGTGATTGCTTCATGATGTTGAAAGGGTAGGAAAAACAACTACACTTTTTCCACAGAGAGAGAAAGAGACATTGATCGCGGCCACACCAGACCAAATTTTCATACTGGTGTGTCCCTAGTTTGAAAAGCACCCCAGCTGGAGTGGATTCAAAGCTGCACAGACTTAATAAATGAACTCGGTGTGAAAATGTCCTTGGATAATAATCACCTACAATGCAAACAGACACTAAAGTAAGAGGAAATCAGCCGCTTCAGCCTCCTGTTAGAGCGTCACCACAACCCTTACAGAAACCAGCAGCTCAAGCTTTGAGAACACATGAAGCGTCACCGTCCACCGACTCCTCCGTGGGTCCCCCCACTAACACAGACAAAGCTGGTTCGTGCGCGGCTGCGTACACTTACCCCTCTCACATCACAACACACTTTTTAAGCTTGACACACTTCGGAGTCTTTTCTTCCTTGCTGATCTTATTGAAGCGGTACTGCCTGATCTCCCGTACCAGAGTGTAAAAGGCATCTTCCACTCTCTGCAGTACAAGACACAACTTTCCTCAATGCAGAGGAAGGCAGGGCAACAATACTGTATGGATGCACGTGTTACAGACTACAGACACAAAGGAGTGAAACAAACATTTTGGCCTGCTTCGTGTCGGGCGTGTGGAATCGTTTGTTTTGCCGATCACTCTTTGATTATGATTAATTTGCTCTCTGCAGGCTCGGACAGCAGTGATTATTTCAAGCAAAATTATATTTTTATTCAAAACATTTTTATTCTGATTAGACTCAAACAAACACTGATTCCGCTTTATGATTCTGGCTTCTTAAAAGAAGAGATTCACTGATTGTTGTTATGTAATGCAAAAAAACATTACATAACTTAAACATTTCAAATAACTTTAAACTGAAATATACACTTTGAAGAAATAAAAGACATTGTAGATTACCGTTTCAACTTTTGAATATTCATTTACAGTTTTCTGTTAGATCATAGCTAGTAATTGTTTATAAAGAGAGCAGCAGGGCTAAACAGAGAACAGATTCCTTCCTTCAGATTCAGCCTCTTTTCAACCCTGGTGATCCATCCATCTATTTTTAAGATGTTGCAAATGGAAGGTTTTTTTTTCACAGTCCAGTTGAAAAACAAAAAAACTTTAATTTACAGCTTACCTAAGTAAACAAAAAAAGGCCATGATTTTAGGAATAGACAAAAAAAATATATGCATAACTGGAGTCAAAAATTAAAGAAAAAAAAAAAAAAGCATCTTACCACTCACCAGTCAAGCTGAAACTAGCCTTTTCATCTGAGCAATCAGTGCATCCCTTCTTTATAGTCCTGATAGGTGGTCTACAGATCACAGTCTACTCCGGACAACTTAAATGTGCATTATATTTTTATGCAGTTTTTCCACTTTCCAAGCCTGTAGTAGCAGAAATAATGATTCCAGTGCAAAACCAGTACGTTTGCTTTTCAGAGAAATTCCACAGGAAAAGAAACAACTACGCAACAATTAGAGAGCGGCTTCCAGCCGCATTGTAAAGAGCCATCAAACACTGAGATTTGCAAAAGTAGGCTTTAGAGATGTTAGACATCTGTTTGGAGGATCAGAATGATTTAAAAACATTTCTGATTGTTATTAAAGTTAATACATAAATATGTTTGTCACCCAATAACTTACTTACACAACCTAAAACTTTGTAATCTAATAATGATGAAAAGGCTTGTTTTTATTTTGAATTTAATGACCTTAAACTATCACTAATTCTCTTTAGGAGCAGAATTATTTCACTTATTTACAGAGAGGCAAAAATGCCTGGCAAATTTCTTCCTGAAGACATTTTTGAATAATTTTCTCTCAATGAAATGACATTTGAAATTCTCATCAAAAATGGATAAAGCCTAAAATTGAGGTGATTAAACTTTGGATGTTTTAAGACCCTGCAGAAATGCCTTAAATATTGTCCCTCTTTTACAGAAACCAAGACTGCAGGAGGAGGATGGAGCATTTAAAGGGAGAGAGGTTCTAATTGCTGGTTAAGGAATTGAAAAATGCTTTTTGGAAGTTTTTCACGAAACCGATCAAGGGCCGTCTGTAGCAATAGTCCTAGTTTGGCACTGGAATCTCTTTTAGTCTCATAAAATGTGTGAATGCATTAGCAGCTTATTCCCTTTTGTGCAAAGCATGACATTTTATCCAGAAAAATCAAATGACATCATCTGAAACCTCACAAATTCCTTGAGAAAGGGACAGTAGCTGGTCAGACAGAAACAACACCATGTGGACAGAAATTACCGACACATATAGGCAGAGATAGGTGACCAAAGCTGCAAGGAATTATTCACTGCGACATTAATTTCCCCCCACCAGAAGGAACCGTGATTCAGGTCGGATCAGAGACCAAGAAAAATGTGTTTATAGATCACTCCGTCAGCCAGTCAGTTTCCTAAGGCCATGCTCACAGCACACACCGCCTGGACAGCAAATCTTCCAACACCCAGTCACAGTGACCAGTAAGCAGAATCATTAACCCGCCACGTAATTACTGACAGTTTGTCCTTTCATGCAGACACCTTGACACAAATTAACTGATTTGCTGATTAATTATTACTGGGGGCCCTTTGCAGGTGGTCCTAACGACAATATAATTAGCATATCCATGACAAAGTGGCATGCAATAATCACATTATTACCCATAAATAAAAAAAAAAAAAAAAATTCAATTAACCAAAAAGGATTTAATGAGGCTCGAAACATTAACTGGTAAATTTCCCAGCAACATTATTACAAAAAGACCATTAGAGACAGAGGAAGTGACACAGATCCACACCACCACAGTCGCATTTCCCTCCAAAGTTATCAAACATTTTAAAAGGACATCTGATAAGATTCTGATCATTTATTAAATTTTACATCAAAGTCAATCCTACAGAAGCCCTGGGAGGGACACTTACCTGCCGTGTTTTGGCTGAGGTCTCGATAAAGGGAATGCCGTAGCTGCGTGCTAAATCCTGAGCCTGCTTCGTATCCACCGTTCGGGAAGGGAGGTCACACTTGTTGCCCACCAGCACCATGGGGACGTCCTCAGAGTCCTTCACCCGCTTGATCTGTTCTCTGGACAAACACACAGCAAACAATTTTAAGTTTTAGGGCTTATTAAATAATACACTGGCAAAAGCAGAAAATGTGTCAAAATGTGACACATTTTCTTCTTTAGCGAGAAGAAAATGCGTCACCGCCACTAATAGCATCACCACCACCAAGAAAGATGCTAAAATTAGTGGTGGTGATTTTAGCATCACCACCACTAATTTTAGCATCTTTCTTAAGCAGAGTTTAAACACAAGACACCTCAACTGCGAGTATCGTAAAAAAAAAAAAAAAATTGCATCCACCAAATTGCAATATTGCACTCATTGATACTACAGTGGTAATTGCAATTTTATACATTTTGCACCTCTGCTTTTTCAAATTAAAGTAAGCTTGTGCTCAAAATGAAACCGTTTCATTAGATGAATCAGGTGACTGTGTTTATTGGACGATGACATCAGTTGAAATAAATCCACGCCTTCCAAGCACACCTCCCTTTCATTATGTTGCTTCCAACTCTGTGACTTTCATGTTGGACACCGTCACTTTTGCCAGGCTGTCCATTTACTGCAGTGAGACTACATGTGGCAGGCTGACCACGTTCTGGCCTTAAAAGTGTCAGTTAAAAGTGTTCATAGTTAACATATGTTACAGAATATTTTACTGTGTTTTTAGACTCAAAAACTTGCAAATCATTCTGATCGGTCACATGGAGTGTCAGCTACGTGGATGAATTTATAAAGCATTACAAGAATTAATAAGCCATGGTGCAATATAATATTTACTACATCAACAGCATCTTCTCTTTGACTGGGGAAATTATTAATTTACAATTTTCAACAGAGACAAAGAACTGATGGAGTCTGTTAAAAGAGGACGGACTCTCTCAGGCATTCCTGACAGCAGATTGTTGATTCTTTGTCTTTTCCACAACTTTCATCATAATTTTATCCAAAAGCTTCCACAGGACATAAAGATTTGCTTGAATTTCTAATACTCTGGCTGAGTTTCATCACCCAGCAGTGATTCCACACCACGTCCAGAGTCCGCAGCCCATCTGGTCTCCCAACTCACCTATAGTGGTGAATATCTTCGAAGGACTTGGTGTTGTTGATGGCAAAGACACAGAGGAATCCCTCCCCTGTCCTCATGTACTGATCCCTCATGGCGCTGTACTCCTCCTGACCTGCAGTGTCCAGGATGTCCAGCAGACACGTCTCTCCATCGATAACAACCTGCTTTCTGTAGGAGTCCTGAAAGTCGAACAAGTACAAAAAACCCAGAAACGGATCAGAACTCCGGTGAGACAGCAGCATTAGGCAGGTGTGACTTTACAATAAAAAACTAAGATTGTGCTTGGAAAACTACATTAATGACTGGTGACAGTTTCTAATCCATTTCTTCTTTTGCGAAGGCCCATCTCTTGCTGCATTACTGCACCGTATTTTCTGGAAGAGCTCAAATTACAACTACGTCCCAGGCAGCGTCACAGTACTCCCGTTGTTCATCGCACCGATGGCCACATTCAGACGGTAGCACCAGAAATAATTACCAACTTGCTCCCGTGACAAGCAATACCCTCAGATGCTATCTTGTATCTAAGTAATCTATAGGCGCGCTCCAACCTGCCAGGACACATCAATAATTAACTGAAAGCATGACAGGAGAGTTCGCACAAGAAAGGCTGGCACTCGGAAAAACTGGGCAGGCAGCCAGACATGGAAAGTCATTATAAACCTGTTTAGTGACCTTTCAGAGCTGAAAACCTGTTGAGCCAGTTGCGGACTCCTGGTTTTCTTTGGGTTTCTCCTTGTTTTGCACCCGTCTATTCCCGACATGTATGCAAAGCCACTTGGATAGTTAGGAACTTGACTAAATGTGCTTTTGCAAAAAAACAAACAAAAAAAAATTTAAATACAACTTTGGTTTTTGTACTTTACCTCAATCGTCGGGTCATATTCATCCACAAAATGATTCTGGATGAGCTGGATCGTAAGCGCGCTCTTGCCCACGCCACCAGCTCCCACCACAACCAGCTTATATTCTGTCATGATTTACCTGGGAAGAAAAACAAAATGCATTTACTTAATCATATTTACACAAAGACAGACAGGAACACACTCTCATTCCGTTGCAATCTGCTGTCTTTGTCTGAGTGTGTGTTACGCCTGTGAGGTCGAGACTGAAGGCATGATGAGTGGAGAGAAAAAGGGGAAAAACATTGCTGAATCACTGGAAAATTAAGATTCCACTTCACTACGTTTTGAATCCTTATTTTAGTATTTAACAACAAAACTAAGGAACATTTTTAAATTATACACTTCTACAAACTACATTTTCCAGATATTTTAATGTGTTTTTAAGAACACTGAAGACATGTGAATGTTTTTCACAAACCATGAAACAAAAAATGCTGAGGCAGGTCTTCCATTTCAACAGAGCAATAAAAGGCTATTTCACTATTTTTTTTACATCAGGAGAAACTCACAGCTGAATAACCTAATATCTAATATCACAGAATTTTTTTTTAAAACACCAAAAGTTTTGATAAGCAATTCTTTCATTTCACTAAACAAAAAAACTGAAAATCTTCAACTGAAGCTAGATGAAGTAAACTGGGTCTAGTTTAAAATCAGGACATTTGAGATTAAAGTAGATTTTTATTTTATTTGTACATAACTAAAAAAAAGAAATAAAACACAACAAATTAAGAGAATAAGCAGCGATTTAAAAGAAAACTCAGATTATAGCAAACAAAAACTTCCAGAGAAAAAAATATGAAGACTTCAGTTCAAAAATATAATTAACATACATCGCTTGCACATGCTTTCAAATCCTAATCCAGCAGCTAATTCAGTCGGGCTTTTAAGACCACAAAGGCCCAAAAGCAGAGACTAACCCCAGGCAGAAATCTATGACATTACATTGAAGCTCTAAAATTGACAAGCGACTGGGAAACTCTGCTGTCTGGCTGCTTTGTGGAGCAACATCCATCAATAGAGGCAGATGGCCTTTACAGAAGTTACAGTGTAAACTGCAGAAAGCCGACAGCCTGCAGTCAGGATTGAACTCAGCTAAATGTTAAAGTCCTGATTAAACAGGCAAACGTTAAAGAAAAAACACTAAACAGTTTGGTAGATGTGTGATATGCATATTTTTTTCTCTAAAGCTATCAGCATCATGTTTGACATTTATACTTATGATTAATGACATGAGGCACAAGCTTATCTTGGACAATTCAGAATGCACTGTTGGCAATGCGACAAAACACTGCAAGGATATACATCTGACACACGCTTGGTATAACTTCATGGACACCATCACCTTTCATCTTTGCACCTGATCAAAGTGGAGAGTAACAGACAGATAGCAGAGGCATCAATTCAACAACAAATGAATGTAAAAGGCCAAAAAGGGTGACGGCCATTCAACCTATTTAAATTAAATATTTTTTTATTTTTGGTTCACTTTTTTTGGTGCAAAAAGGAACCGTTGGCAGACTCTTGTAATGATCAGGTCATCGTGAACTAACAGTGACATCTACGAGGGCTCATGATGCAATACAAAAAAGTTTGCTTTTTAAAATACTTATATTCTACATGTGCACTGCTCTGATTGTCACCATTTTCTGCTTTACATTTGCTGTAGCTAAAAAAAAAAAAAAAAAAAAAAAGTTATCACCTGTAATTGTGAAAAACATTTAAGGGTCATACCTTAAAGTGGCAGAGATTACAAAGAAATATTCCCAATTATCATAAAACAAACATGAGGCAATACCATTTTAACAAGGAAGCATTAGAAAAAAAATGGAATCAAACCACCACAACACAAATATTGACATTACAAGGATAAAAAAAAAAGAAATAAACTGAAACAATAGAAGCACAATCAGAGGAAATAGTTATATGGTACACAAATTTGGCAAACAAACTGACCCAGACTCAGTAAGGAAAGTAATGGTAGTACAGTATGGTTACCCACTGTGCTACATATTTGTCTGCCTGAAACAACAGAAGAATTGATTAGGAGTTAATTTAAAATGGAAAGCAAGTTTCTGAAGACCGCCAATTAGGGGTGTGACATTACAAAGTAGCTGCAGACCCATTCTGTCATGTCAGTCCTACGATTTAAAGTCCTTTAAATGAGATGTGAGAGAACATGACAAAGTATAACCACAGTGGTGTCTAGCTAAATAGTGCATGAAAGTAAGACCAAGTTAAAGTTTATTTATATAGCACATTTACAACAACCTCAGCTGACCAAAGTGCTTCACAACAATCACATCACAAATAGATAAATGATAAAACAAAAAATAAAACTTGAGTTTAGTAAAACATAGACTATTATAACATTGGCAGAAAATACCAAAAAGTAATATGAATAAAACTAAGAGACACTTTATTTCAGCTGCAGTGACCTCCCAAATAAATTATGTGCCAATATCTGCAGTCTGGACTTAAACTGACCTACTGACTGAGATCACACTGCCCCTCCCCAACCTGTTGTTCCGCACAGCCAGACAGTTGGCTGAAAGCTAGTGCATTTGTTGCTCTCTTTAAAAAAACAAACAAAAAAAAAAAGGACAAATATTTAAAGAGTCATCAGAAACAGGGTTAGTAATGGTATGGAAACAAAAGAAGCTCTAGACATCATTCTCATTAAGCTTATGCTGTTTTAAAAATACAGCTAGCAAATTATTAACATGTCTGTTATAGGCAGCTGACAGCAAACTGGCTACCTGAACCTAGTGACCAGTAGTTTGTGTATGCTAGATACACAAACTACTGATAAATCTGGCAGTATTTATACCAAATTTGTCGTTTAAGTCTATGTATCACAAACAATACATAAATGTTATGGCAGCAATCATGTTCCCTTAGCAGCATTGTGAATAATTATAGTTTTGCCGATTGAAAAATTCACCAACTGGACAATGTTATAGCTTTTCAAGTCTTTGCATAGAAGCATTTTACTTAAGTTATAACATTGTGGGACTCTCATACAGAGCCCATACATATAATGCAGTAGTTGCTCGCCCAAAACACAGGAAAAATACTCACACAACCTGATCAGAGGGCTTATTGATTAGCATCCGAATAAACATGATCTTGTTTTAAGACGAGCTGTTAAATATGGGGCCAGAATTTTTCAGTAAAAGCCCTGTGTGGGGTCCAGGTAGACTGAGACCTTTTACAGGGTTTAAAAGTCGACGGGAATTTGATTTAAATCCTGCGGTGACTGCCTGCCTACTAGTTAGCCTAGCACAGGAGCTCGCTTAAACACTTGAAAGTTAGCTAACCCCGGTTTATGTACATTATCCTGGTGTGTTTCGGGAAAGAAAGTCGTTAAAGACTTTTGCCTGTTTAATGTGGCCGGACACAGTATATATCATTCATTCAAAAAGGAAAGGAAGCCGCCATTGAGAGGCTAGCTAGGTCTGCAATGCAGGGCCAAGCGATAGGTTAACAATTGGGCGTAGTTTGGGCTAAAAATTAAAATAGTTTTACTACAACGTCGCAACTGTCTGTTTTAATGACACGTACACCACACTACACGTATTTGTGAAAAAAATAATAAAACAAACAATAAAAATGCCTCTACACGAAACTATCTTCTCCGTTTGTTACCTTTTAGCGAGTGGAGTTCCGCGTCTGAAGTAGAGACCAAAGAAGTCAAGCAGATAATCCTCCCGTTTCACTCGATCTCCGCATTTCCTACTTCTGCTTCTCACCAAAACCCCCGCATTCCAGTCGGTTCAACGTCGTATCGGAAGCAAGCGGGACCATGCAGACCAAAAACAATTAAAAAAAAGAAAGAGTGGGGGAATCAATCGATTGAACTTTCCATCTGATCCAGAGTCCCTTCGGCCTAGCTGCTGCTGCTCAGGCTGGCCCGAGTTACGAGAATATGGGCGGATACCAAGCAGGGCGCACTTTACCCAGAAATCATAGCAGGGAGATTTTTAACCGGTCTGGGGCAAATCGGTCAGCCGTCTCTGTAACAATATGTGACCCACATATTGTGCTTTGTCATCTTTGTATGTACACTGCTGTCAAAATCTCAACAAATGTGCTACTGTATTTGTATTTAAACAAATTGTGCTTAATGTTCCCAGTTTTTTCCTTATAACAATAAAATCAAAACCAATTGCAGTTTTCACTTTTGTATTTTAATACCCACATAGAATAATGTAAATATATGGAGCAGTCTGCTGTAGTTTCATGCCCTTTAGCACTCTCACTGCTGCTGCTCCGGCTGCTGCTGCAGCGTCAACAAAGCCTAGGGGGCGACTCCAGTATATATAGGTTCTAAATATAACTGGAATGTGCTGGAGGAACGTCATTCCCAAGCAAGGAAGTGATTTGCCAATTCCTTGTCAGTTTCCCTACGTATTCACTGGAGCTGCTGCTGCGCAATACTTATGCATGACTAAATGCGAGGCTTGTGACAAAGCCCGGACAACTAATCCACGCTTTAGTGATGTTTGTAAACGTAAAAAAAAAAAAGGACTGGAATGACATCGCGCTAAATAATTTTTGAAATTGTTGATTTATTTTGTTTTTATGACATTTCTTTCTCCCATCCTTAAGGACTCATCTTAAAATATGCGTGTATAGCTTGCAAAAAGTACTATCAATCAAAACTTTATTCACAGCCTTAGTACCGTAATTGTAAAAAAAAAAAAAACACACACACACAAACACACACAGAATATACAAATCGGATTAAAATATAAAATACATATAAAATGTTATTTTCGGATTCCTCCTAACAACAGAGTGCAGAAGACTTGAGGACTGAAAGCCAATTATTAAACACTTGCCAATTATTAAACACTATGCTTGCCAATTATTAAACACTATGCTTCCCAATGTGCCCAATTTGCTACACTAACAGTTTCTGACCACTAGTGGGCGGTATTTATCAATCTCAGAATTTCGGTTCACAATAAATCAGTAGCGGCCAGAGACAAAACCTGCCAATATAAACATGCTAAATACATTAATTAGAACCATCCATCAGAAATAGGCAGTTAAGAGGCAGTTTATTTCTTCCATCACAGTCTCACACCATTCTGACCAGTTTCCCTATACTTGCTGAGGAAAGACATCCCCATAGCATTAGCATTGTTTCAAAGAGAAGATGTTCAGTGTTAATCTGAACAAGCCGAAAAGGGCTGTGAGGACTGAGTCAGTAAAAGCTAGACCTATCCATCATCTATACCGGCCTATATTTGCAGGATCATGATGGGACTGGTGCTTATCTCCAGTGGTCATTTGGCAGGAGGTGGGGTAAACTGGACACACAGCACAAACACATCCACAGCTAGGGGGCAATTTAGAGAGACCAGTTAGCCTAACATATGCAAACTTCACCCAGAAAGACCCAGGACTGGGACTTAAACACAGGACCTTCTTGCTGCAAGGCAACAGTGCAATTGCTCCACCATGCAGCCCTCAGCAAGAGATGTAGATACCAAAGCTTAAAACAATTACATAGAGACTTTATGTGACTTCCTTACAGCAGACAAGAGGCACTGGATGTTTAAATGACATATTGGGATTTTATATTTATTGGTCTACATCATTCAGCATTTTTATTAGATGTGGTCACAACATGAAAGGGATAAACCGGATACAATTAAAATCAATACCAATAAAACCATGGTTGTATACAACCAGTATTAAACCTCAAATCCAGCCTCTCTCCCCCAGACAAAAAAAATATTTCCTACAGACAGATTCCAAATTTGACAAGAAAATGATGATGAACTGATTTTTAAAAAGCAGACCTCGTCTAAGCTCAGTGTCTGCACACCTCATGGCGGGAAAACTACAGTGAACCTGCTCGCATTAACAATGGCTCCATGTTTCACTTAGAGTGACTCACCACTAAAGCACTGTAATTGAAAAAGGCATCATTAACATTATTACTTGCCATTGTGCACCTCAGATATGGAAAAAGTAAATTGTTTTCTTTCATGGAGGTTTTCTGAGTCATGAGAAATGGTGGTTATTATAGTAATTGCCTCACTTTATGCAAGAAGATAAAATAAAAGGAACCTTGAAGCTTTACTGTGTAAGTGACATGTGAAAAAGTGTTTCCAATTATGTGAGGCTTACCAGGTAAGAACACTTGTTGGATTTTGTACACCCCAAATAGTGCCTTTTTTTTTTTTTTACATTTATTACAAGATAAAATATTTTCTGTCACAAGATGGCAGTAAGTTGCTGTTTGTTAGGCAGACCACTACTGGAGGACTTTCCTGTCATCAGCTTCTACAAGTCTTTGAAGAACCTTGAATATTAGGAACAAAATGTATTTTTTATTTTTTTTATTTTTTTTTTGCAAGAGATTTTATTACATTTCAAATACATCCAATGAGTATGGGACTTCTAATTGTCAATTTATATTTATGACTGAAATGTTTGGTATGAAATTAAAAGTTGAAACAAAAGTCTAAATAAAGCTTTAGCCTTTATATTTTTCTTTTACATTTAAAGCTATCTTCTTTCATACCTCAAAACATATCAAATGACATATTCAATTTCTTTTCAAAGACAATCACTTTTAAAGAGATGAATTGTTTCCTTTACATGTTTATCTAAGAAAAGAGAGAGAAGAACTGATTATTTGGGGTTACTAAAACCATTTCAGAGCTAACCTCCCCGGCCTCTTGGTGATTAAAAGATTTAATCCAAGCTCATAGACATTTTAGATTTTTATTGATGTTTGATAACTTTGACCATTTTTATTTGTTTTGCATCATAAATAAAATAGCAACTCAGCTATATTATTCCAGGGGTCACCAACTCCAGTCCTCCAGTCCTACCATCCTGCGACTTTTAGATGCGTCTCTGCTCAAACACACCTGGATCAAATAAACTGCTCGTTTCCAGCCTATTGCAGAGAGGAATGAATGCTGGTGAGGGAATTCAGACATTTTGGAGCAGAGGTGAATCTAAAAATTGCAGGATGGTAGCCCTGGAGGACTGGAGTTGGTGACCCCTGGTCAAACAAATAGCACAACAACCAATCACATCACAGCCACCTACTGCATTTTTTTATCTAAACTTGGAGAGCAAGACTTGCTGAGGTTCAAAACAAACATCAAAACACAAAATAAAGAGAATTTAAATGTAGCACTCTTGGTGCCAGACATGCAGATCTGACTGTTTTAGAAACTGGTGCTCCACTGGGATTTTCAGGCAGACACAAGTTACCATCACCAAAGTTTACAGTGAATGATCAAAAAAAAAGAAAAGAAAAAAGAAACTAATCACTTTTCAGCAGTTGTGTGGATGAAAATGCCTTATTGATGTCAGAGAAGAATAAATGAGCAAACTGATATGAGGTGATGGAGAGATAACGGTAGATCAAAGAGCCACTTGTTTTAACCAAGGCATGGGGAGTGCCATCTCTGAATGCACAACATGTCGAACATAGAAGCAGATGGGCCACAGCAGAAGCAGACCACACTGAGTGCCACTGCTGTCCGTTTAGGACAAAGAAACTAAGGCTATAATTTTCACAGGCTCAACAGAACATTAACAGACTTGAAAATTGTTGCCTGCTCCAATTAATCTCAATTTCACCTCCAATATTCAGATGGTAGGGTCAGAATTTGCCATAAACAGCCCGAAAGGATGGAGACATTCTTCCTGATCCCAAATTATAGGGCAACGTTACCTCAGCCTGCCCGAGTGCTGCTGCTGCCCATGTTCATCTCTTTATGACTGCAGTGAATCTGTCTTCTAATGGCAACATCAAGCAGGAGGATGAAGCATGTCGCAAAGCCCAAATCATCTCAAACCTGGTTTCTTGAACATGACAATGCACTCACTGCACTCCAAAACAGTCTCCAGACCTCAGTCTGAAAGAGCCTCTTTGGGACGTGGTGGAAGGGATGGTTTATATCATGGATGTCAAGTCAGCAAGTCTGTTGCAACTCTTTGAAACACTGAAAAATAATGACTTGCTTATGAAAATGTGTTTAATTTCTTTTGTAACATGAATTTCTGTTACAAAAGAAACTCTTAACATTTTAAGAGTTGCTTGTCAGGTTGGCAGTATACAGTCTTTATTCAATTATAGAGGCTTGAAGTATTTCTTGCTCCCATGTCGAGCAGATGTAGAGATCATTGCACGACTAAGGGGTACGATTAAGCAACAGGGGGATTTGACCCGCAGTCAATTCAAGGATAATTGCACTGCTTGATTATTGTAAAATATTGTGTTTGGCCAAGAAATGTTAATAACGTCTTGTATAATGAAAGAACTGATTATAAAAGCAGATGTGACTCAACAGATTGTTCCCCCATATTTATGTTGGAAGCTGAAGAGGAGTTTTTTTTCTCTCTCTCTCTCTACTTGGAGACCTAAGGGGACCCTAACATGACGTCACTTTCCAAATATGGTAATGATGGGTTTTTGTATATCTTCACAATGTAACAAAAAAAATCTAATCCTCGTGCAAATTCATAATTTTTTTTACATATAAATTAACTTTTTATTCTTTTGTCCATTTTAATTTACTTTGTGGTGGTAAAATAATGACGTAGAACATCACCCTTGATCTTAAAGTGGCAGTGTCCCCATTCAATGAACATTAATTGAAAATAAAATGCAATCATGAATTGTTACCTGTTTTATACGTTGTGCTAAATAAGCACTCATTTCTTCGGATTCTGAAATTACTCTGATAAAAAAAATGAAGCCAGTTTGTACGTAGTCAGGCTCGGTGAAGAATCTCTTATCTAAATATTTGAGCTACGGATTCCTGAGAGTTTTACCAGGAGAAAATGTTCTGTTTAGATGTCCGGTATGTGTAAAAGTTGAAGGCATCCTCCCAGTCGGAGTGTTATTGCAGCTTTAAAGGGTCCACAATGCCTTGCGGTGTCCCAGTTCTTCCAAGGCGATGTAGCTCTTTACCAGCAGGAGTAATGAAACAGGGAGAGGAGAGGCAGGAGAGAGAGGAGCGTTTTCCGCAGCTGAGCACCGAGACCGCAGAGGACAAACACAAACTTTCAGACAGCGGTCTGGAACGTCAGATCTCGGTTTTCATCTGGATTCAACCACGGCCTTCTTCTGTTTGTAAAACGTGATTTTTATTTCCCCCCCCCCCCCCCATCCTCCCCCTTCCTAATTTTGTCGCATTTCCTTGGAAGTGATTTATTGGGCAATGGTGAAACGGGACACATTTTGCGGAATCCGCTCTTTCACCTGTGTTTTCTCCTCAAACTTCCTCCCGGAGAGGGAGAACTGAGCTGGAGCTGCTTTTGTATCTTGAAGGTAGGATATTTAGTGTGGGCTGAGTGCTGAAGACTGTTACCGCAGCTGAGCCAGTTTGTTGTAGTGTATGGCTAAAATAGCGGAAACATTTCCATAGTGGGATACTTCTGCTACTCTGATCCAACTACAGCCCGTTAACGCCATTAGAGGCTCCTCCAGCCTTCGCATAACTACAGTCAATACTCTTTGCATTTCGTCTGCCCTTGTGTTTAGCGTTCAGGTCTGGTACAACTTAAGATCTTAATGTGTGATCTGAGGTGATGCAGAGTTTTGTTCTCCTGGATTGTTGCTCGACAGGCCAAATGTTTTTGCAGAAGATTCTCCTAGAAAGATTTTTCTCTTTTCCACTACGCCTCGTTCTCAGTCATCATCTGGAAATGTTATGAACTTTTCCGTCTTTGATAGTGACTGAGTCAGACAAAGAGCTCGTGTGGTAAATACAATTATTTGCTAAAGTATTCACATCCCTTTTTAGAACCAACAATTTCAATGTATTTTAACATATTTTAACATATTTTGATATATTGGATCAATACAAATATTGTAAATAATTACAATAATTTTGGGGGGGAATTTTTTTTTTTGCGTGCCCTTGTAACTAGACTTTGACTGGACCATCCTAACTCCTTGATTCAGTGCATTTTATCGGTTAGGTCTGTTGTGCGGCTAGAAAGTGAACATCAGCCCCAAACTCTAACAGCTTCCATCAACATAAATCAGTTTCCCAAACCCACTGAGGAAAAGCCTCAGTGGGCCACAGCATGATGCTGCCACCAACATGTGTCACTGTGGTCTTTGTGTGCTACAGGTGATTTGCCGTGTTTGTTTTCAGTTCACTATCGAGCTGAGCTACCCCTACTCTTTCCAGGCTTTAAGTAGGACTTCTTACGGTGTTATTTAAATTATGGCTTTCTCCTTGCCATCTGCTTAACGCTCTCCTTGTCCAGTCTGTCAGCCCTGTTTTAGACTTCTTCACAACTTGATCCCTTATCAATAACTAACATATCCAATACAATTGTTTTAAGTGTGTTATATTATGAATTATAAGGAAACTTGTAAAAAGGAAACACAGTTCCTCAACTAGCAAGAATGAATCTACATAACCCATTTGCAGAACTGTTAAAAAGCGCATACATGTTTTAATACAAACATAGAAATGGAATGATGCATATCAAGTTTACTCTTAATTACTCTTGGTTAGAATATCTTCTCCTTCTGGCCAAAATTGATCATTGTTCTTGTTGATTCTTGTACTTTAACAAAATGCACATTATAACGATTTTTTTGTTTTTGTTTTTTGGGTTTCACTGCACTATTTAGGGGTGTTAGAATAAAAGGTGATGAATGCAAATGAGCACCACACTTTAGATTTTTATATATTTTTTTATTTATCTTAAAGTCTGAAACAGTTTTTCAGTGTACTGTAGTTAATTCCATATTGTTTATCTTAATAATCTACAAATATATACACTGCAACAAAATCAGTCTGTGGTCAGATCAGATTTCAGGGTTGTTGTTTTTTTTTTTTTTTTTTCTTATTTTAGTGACAACCACTAAAAAGTAAATAAATGCAACCGTCCCAGCTGCTCATCTCTGCCCGTTTAACTCTGAATACGCGGCGCAAAGAAGTCGGCTCCAGATGATGTTTTACGAACCTCAGTAACTTGTATAAATTGGCCAGATGCCTCCCGCAGCCCTGCTGTGTTGCTGCTGCTCCTCTGCCCCGCTGCATGAGCCTCCTGCCCGCCCCTGCTGCTCCCTCAAAGCTGCCTAGTGAGCAGTGGATATGGCAGGGGAACAAAGGCGGCATTATAGCTGGCTGAACGTGCCGTCCAGATGTTGGAGGTCCTGCCAGGACTGACCTCCTAAAATGGGGAGGAGGGGGTACTTGAGCTCGTATTAGTTTAATATCAACCAGGCGGACGCAGAGAGAGGAGTCTGCAGCTCCAGGGTGGGGGGTGGGGCGGGGGGTGTTGAAGAGCTCAGAGGAGCTGTGGGTGTTGTGTGTAGCGTGACTGGATGTGGGTTTAATCCCAAAACTCCTCAGTCTTTAAAGTAGAGCTAAATAGTTCTGAGCTAGTGCTGGGCATTACTTATTCCCTTTAGTTTTATTTTTATATATATATATATTTTTTTTTTCTTTTTTTTTTTTTTTTTTTTCAGGGTAGCTTTAGTGCTGCGGATTGCTCAGTTGGAAACACTTTTTAAAGTTTTTGGCAAGAAAAATAAAAACATGTTGCATGCAAGTCAGTTCTGCTGAATAATTTAGTAAAAGTTTTATTCACTGTTTCATCTTGCAGTTTAGCAACTCGCATAAAAGAGCATTGCAAGTAAATACGAAAGGAATCTTTCATAATTTTTCAAAATAAAGCACTTGAAAGTCGAGACAGATTTCTGTCATTGCTTGTGAACATTAAGGATCCGTTGGCAGAAAGGAACCCATAACGTTCTTATCTTGTTGTCATGGCCGGTTGCCTTCTGACAGTGCAGGAATGTATCCTCTGTTTGTTATCAGCTCCCATCCTCCAGGATCAAGGCCTTCCTCTGGTCTCTACCGTGCTCTGTCTGTTTCATTGTACACACACTAAGCTGGCATAGTTTGCAGAGAGAAATGTCTTGACCTAAGTCACAACTGGAAGAATCTTAATGCTTAACTTTCACCATGTCAGAGTGTCGCACGGTTTTGACAAAAGTCTTCATTCTTTTGGCTCACATTTTGTCGCAACCAAAACATTCCGTCTGTTTTATGTGCTAGATCAACACAGAGTACAAAGGAAAATAGAAATCAACAGTAATGCAGACAGCACCTGCTTTTCTATGCAATTGCAACTGCAAATCTTTTCTGATATCTCTGTGATGACATTTTTGCTCTTCTTTCTTTTCAAAATACATCAACATAGAAAATATCTCTGGAGACGGATTGGATTTAGGTTTGGTCTATTCTTGCGTGCAAATATGCTCTGATCCAAGACATTTTTCTAAGGTTTTATTTACATTATGTTTAACTAAATCCACCTTCTCATGAACCCTGACCAAGTTCCTTGTCACTACAGAAGAAAAGCTTCACACAGGATGATGCTGCCACCACTTTGTTCCACTGTAGAGATGCTATATTTAGCGTGATGTTCAGTGTTTATATTTTTGCCTTGCATATCAATTTGCAAGTAGAGTCTCTTGTAATCAGAGTACATTCCTCCTTATAGTGTGGCTCATACATGACATGTCACAGACTTTACACCAACCTCCTTATGGCTTTCTTTCAACAATGGCTTTGTCAATAAAGGCCAGATTTGTTCTGATATCTAATATCTAATAGTTGTCCTGTCAAGGAGTCTTGACTCCTACCTGAGCTTTGTTTAATCCCCTCCCTGCATGGCCTTCGCGTTCAGTTTTCTCAGGTCTTCAGTTGTGCCAAACTCCTTCAGTTGTGAGATGATGGATGGAACAACGCTGTTGGATGTTCAGAGGTTGGGAAATTGTTTTTTTTAAAGCACAACCCTGATTTAAAATTTCTCACTGATCTATCTGCCGTGATCTCTGGTGGTGATGCTGTTTGTTTGCTAATGTTCTCTAACAAACCTGTGAAGTCTTTATAACGTACTTAACAGCTATGTTTAAACGGTGGTTTAATTACACACAGGTGGATTTTGTTTACGAATTTGCCGACTTTGGAATGCAATTAGTTGCACGGGGTTTTATTTGGGGGTGCCAGTTTAAAGAGGCTTGAACTAGGGTCATTACCGTATTATTTGTTATCATTAAGGAAACAATTATTTGGATTATAATTCACGACGATTAAGACAAAACCTAACTGTCTTGGATTGTACTTTTGTTATTTGAGCTATCTTCTCTACTACTTCCATGAGACCTTCAAAATAAGCTGCCCTTCAAAAAAAAGAGTGAAGTATTCTAATAATATCTTGGCCCGCCTTCAGCTTTTAGTACGGCAGGCTTTTGCTGTGGCATAACTGCAATAAGCCTCTCCAGCGTCATAACATGTTTTTCCATCCAGAGTTCATT